>NC_083588.1:17477111-17634611 GCF_027579695.1 Neoarius graeffei
TTTTAACACTTCTCTGACTAGGACACTAGTGGCTTGATTCCACTTGGGTTTAGACGGATAAACACGTTTGTAATGCTTGACATATTTGAGGGAGCTAAACATATCTGATCGTCGAACAGGAGCAGAAGGGAAAGTAAAAATTTCGGTTGGACGTACTGTATTTACTGGTTTTCACAGGGGCCTCACCCTCTGCCAGTGAAAACAGAGGGCTTTTTTCCCCCCTCAACACAGATGCAGGCGGAGCGAGGTCCGGTGTAAGTAATAAGCGTTTGGCCGGAGCCCTTGAAGCCAGTATTAATGTGGTTGCTGGGTATAAATTGCGCACGAGGGAAGATGAATCAGGCCTGGCACTTCAAAGCCCCACGGCCAAATTAGATCCATGTCTACAGAAGAACTCGCACTACTTGATAGCTTCCCCCCAACACTCGTCCTCTGAAGAACCATATAAACAAGAGACACTCCAGTTCAAAGCTGCAGGGTTTTGCCTCTTTGTAAAGAAACAGCTGAGAGTGAGCAGTTGTGGTGTGGCACAGAGCGCGCAGGACGAGTCCATGATGTCAGACAAACGAAACGAATGTGATGACATTTCAGAGTGGTAATTAGAAGGATAAAAAGTGACATAAAAGGACCAAAGAGAGCTCATAAGGTTTAAAGTTGGACAGAAAAAGGTTTACTGTGTTTCACTAAAGAAGGAAACTTTGGCCATCTATTCATAAAAACAAGCACGTTTTTCATCACAAACATCTTAAAGGGATAGTTCGGGATTTTTGACATGAATCTGTATGGCATCCCCATCAATAGTGTCGTGCAAACACACTGACAGCATCCTGTGAGTCCAGTTCTTGTCCAGTTTTGGTCCAGACGAAAGTAGTCCGGCAAGTTTGTTGGGGTCACGAAAGTAAAACGCTTTTCGTCTCAAAACGGTACGTGTTCAAAAGAGTGATATATTTGCATCACAAAACCGTTGCCAAATAAAAAGTCAGACCTCGAAATCGCTTGGCACTATTTTCTCTCCCTCGGTATCACTGCGCGCTGTCATGTTGACATCTGCGCAGGAATCAACACCTTTCCCATTGTTTGGCAGTGATTAGGAGTTCAGATCAGCGGCGCTAACGAGCTAATTTGAGAGCAAGAACAGCGACAAATTTATCACCTTCTATAACCTATACAATAATATATTTGTGAAAATGGTGCGCACTTGCGACTATCCAGGCTGTAGCAACAAAGATGTGGCTGAATCTCCGCACACATTTCACCGTCGTAGTCAGACATGTTGTCGCTAACTTTGCTAGCAGTAAACAATGTAGTGATGTGTCGGTCGCGAACGATCCGGTTCAAAGAGCCGGCTCTTTGAAGTGAACGACGGGAGCCGGCTCTTCGGTGGGAGCCGAGTTGGGGAACCGAATCAGTTTTTTGTCCTTAGGTGCCTCAGAGAGAGAGAGAGAGAGACAGAGAGAGTTTAGCTCAGCTGAAGGATGATTGTCTATTTGACAACCATGATCATTGTTTTGTTGCCGTGAATTCCTAAAGCTTATGATATAAATCGTCGCTCATAAATTGACAGGTTCGGTCGGCGACCGCCTTGGCATGGCCAGATTAATCTGCGGTATACAACGAGACAGCAGTCATTATAACAGGAGCAGATTTGCTGTTCCAGCGGCTTCTCATTACTGGTGGAGCAGAGTGCGGCACTTTTTTCTCTTTTTACGTGCGCTCAAGGCGCCACATGTTTTGTTGCACATTGTTCTGTGTTTGTTAAAATAATTTCCAACTTTGCTTCATAGTTTCTTAGGCCTGATTTATACTTCATAATTTATTTTGTGGCATTTTGTTCAAGGTCGAGTGTGAAATAAAGCCATAAAGGATAAACAGTTGATGTCTTCTGTGTATTTTATATTGGTAATATAACACAGTTTTGCATTATGTTTGTGAGAAAATAATTTATTAATTGGTAAGTAAGTTTTATTTCTATAGCTAGAACATTGTTACACTGCTATACTTTACAAAGCTTTACAATGGCTACAAAAACTAAAAAATAAAATGGAAAACATCCTATTGATAAAATATAAATAATAATGTAATTAATTAACTAGTTAATTGCAGCAATTAAATCAAAAATAAAATCTCAGGAGCCGTTTGGGAGCCGAAAGAGCCGGCTTCTTATAGTAAGAAGAGCCAAAAGAGCCGAAATTCCCATCACTAAAACAATGAATGAAACAGCCGTGGCTGTCAGCTGGCGGCAGCGCGCAGTGATACCGAGGGAGAGAAAATAGTGCCAAGCGATTTCGAGGTCTGACTTTTTATTTGGCAACGGTTTTGTGATGCAAATATATCACTCTTTCGAACACGTACTGTTTTGAGACGAAAAACGTTTTACTTTCGTGACCCCAACAAACTTGCCGGACTACTTTCGTCTGGACCAAAACTGGACAAGAACTGGACTCACAGGATGCTGTCAGGGGTAAGTCAGTGTGTTTGCACGACACTATTGATGGGGATGCCATACAGATTCATGTCAAAAATCCCGAACTATCCTTTTAAACCAAACTACCATCACACAATAGCGAGCATTAAAGGAGAACTGAAGGCAAATTTTTTTTAATCATCAAAATTCTATTTCTCTCATTTTATTAAATATACCGTAGGAACGCATTTCCGACAGCTCTTTTGTCACTGCTATAGCAAGTTATGAGTGTTTGAAATGCGCTATGTAATATATCAGTCCGTATGTCAAAGCAATGGCCGTAAACGAGATTCGCCGAGACCTGTACGAGACATCGTAAACGTACAGCGGAAATCAAAGTGACCAACGTCTGCCAACGTTGTCCAAAAACGCGCGCGCCATCCGTCGAATGCCGACGTAATCAAGCCGGAAATTTTCCCCGTGTCCGAAATCGCTCCCTACGCACTATATAGCGAGGACGCCATTTTGTAGTGCTGTCCGAACCCTTTGTGAGGATTATTTACACCCTATACAGTGCGCTCAAAGTATCCCACAATGCATCAGGAAAAGTAGCATACAACTGATGGTCACTAACCAAAGCAATATATCCCATCATGCATTGTGGTCACGCTGAAAGAAATCGAATTAAAAGTCTCAAATTTGATTTAATAAAAGGCAGCGGCAAAGAAGAAAGTATTCAGCCTTGATTCAAAAAAAAAAAAACTGAAAGATGCAGGTACTTTGTATTGATTAATGTGGGAAATGCGCTCAGTATAATAATATTTTGAAAACCCACCAGCCGCCTGATCTGGCACGTTTTAATTGTGTGACAGTAATGACGTAAATACCAGCGCGATGGACTAGTGTCCGAAAGCGTTTTTTTTCTTCATTTAACCAATGGTTCGAAGGCAAGGCAAGTTTATTTATATAGCACATTTCATACACAGTGGCAGTTCAATGTGCTTTACAGAAGTAAAAGCAGAACAGTAAACAATAGAAAATAAAATTACATAAAATAATTGGGGAAGAAAAATAATAAGAATTAAACAATAGTAGAAATAAAATAATAAAACGAAATAAAGTTCAAAAAAGGAATCAGCCTCGAGATTAATTATTATTATGGGTTTAACTCATAAAGCGCGCTCTTCCCGTGGCTCTTCCACGAGGATCACCAAAAATCGTCCCGCAGACACAATCTACGAGGATCACCAAATAAAATCGTCCCGCAGACAAAATCTACGAGGATCACCAAAAATCGTCCTGCAGACAAAATCTACGAGGATCACATAAAGCGCGCTCTTCCACGAGGATCACCAAAAATCGTCCCGCAGACACAATCTACGAGGATCACCAAATAAAATCGTCCCGCAGACAAAATCTACGAGGATCACCAAATAAGTCGTATGGAATAATCTCCATCACTGACGAAGCTGGCAAATCTCGAAATTAATCTAAATTGGAATGATATGGCGATCTGGCCGCTGTGTAAACAATTTTCAAAATGGCGGTGCTGACACTTCACGTTTGAAGTCTCGCACAAGTCTCGTGAAGACCGCACGGATAAGCGATGCCTGCCGTGGACCGTACGGACTACGTTCAACATGGCTAAAAACCGAAAAGGCCGATAAGTGTAATATAATATGCCAACACGAGTCACGATATAAGGTTACTAAAACCGAAAACGTAATTGAATAACACGTTAATTAAGAAACAAAGCAAGTTTAAAAATGACTTCGGTTCCCCTTTAAAAGAAAATGTAAGAGTGACTGTTTGAGGAGATGTGTGGGTCTGCTGCTTGCCTGTGACTTGAGAGAGGTGATGGTGTCCTCCAGCTCCTGCCTGAGCTCAGCAGGCATCAGGCCTTTAATCTTTAACTCGTACTCCTGGCGGATGTGTGTGATCTATTGGGTTTGGTGGAGAGAAAGTGTTAGATGTCTATAAGCTCCATAACAGTGTCCCCACTAGGCTGCAGCACACTGCACTGTGGATATGGATATGGCTCTGAGAAACGACCTGTTCACATTTAACCTCTCCGCAGATCATCATCTTTTTTTTTCTGAACAGAAGCGGACATGAAAAACACACTCATATTATTGAGGCAGCTGATTTAACATTTTTGCACAATGGGAAGAATTCCTGAAATCAGAATTCGAAGAAGAAAGTCTTGGTCTGATGATTGGTATGTATTTGGCATGTGGTTATTTATAAGCTAATCACCAGCATGCAGGTGCTGTGTAAGCAGAGACAAAAAAACAACAAAAAAAACAAAAAACAACCCCCCCCCAAAAAAAAACAACAACAACAAAAAACAAAAAACCTCTGGAGTCTCAATTGTCTGAAATATAAATTTAATCAGATCCATAGACATTATCTATCGCCTAGGTCACAACCGGCTGTACGTGCTCCTACGGCCGGTCTACGTGCAAAAAACGCAAGAAACGCACAGACGGCATGCGTGAAACGCACGGAGGGCGCGCGTGTGACGTGCTGATTTTCGAGCCACAGACTGGCCGCAGAGGTTCTTTGTCATGTCAAACAAACTCTACGGGCGCTTAAGTTTTTTTCAGGTTGCAAGACAAACTTACGGCCAACGTGCGTCTTTCTCCACGAACAAAAAAAACGCAGCGATTTGGGAAACGACAAAAATCGCACGGCCAAAAAACCGTACGTCCGGTTGTGACCTAGGCTTATATAATAAGCAGCGAAGTTTGTTGGTTTATCTTGAGCTAACGTCACCATTTCTCGACAGATTTTCACCAAATTTGGCAAGTAGGTCCGGGGATGACCCGAAATTTTGCAGATATAAGCAGAATTCATGTACGGGCCCCAGGGAGGTCCATGGGGGCCACAACATCCACCCACCCCCTCCCTCAATGCCTTTCACGTTACATTTATCAACACAAACTCTCGACAGATCTTCACTAAACTTGACACGTAGGTACAGGAGATAGCCGCAATTTGACAGAACTCAGAAATTCCATATTTGGGCCCCAGGGTGGTGGATGTTTAGAGTTTTGTTTGTCTTGGGTGAACATCACCATTTCTTGACGGATCTTCACCAAATTGGCTGGTGGATGTTTGGATGAAGTAAGAAATATGTAGCAACAAAGTAGCTTTCATTTCTTGGTGGATATCTTCTCTCCACCCTTCCCACTGACTACTGTATTACTATTAAAACCCTTTTTCTAATATATATACAGTACCAGTCAAAAGTTTGGAAACGCCCTCTAATTCAGTGGTTTTTCATTATTTTAAAATTTTCTGAATTGTAGATTAATACTAAAGTCATCGACATTATGAAGAAATATATATGGAATTATTTGGTAAACAAAAAAGTGTTAATCAAACCAGAATATGTTTTATATTTCAGATTCTTCAAAGTAGGCACCTTTTGCTTAGATGACAGCTTTGCACATCTTGGCATTTTCTCAGTCAGCTTTACGAGGTAGTCACCTGGAATGGCTTTCAGCTTACAGCTGTGCCTTGTCCAGAGTTAATTTCTTGACCTCTTAATGTGTTTGAGACCATCAGTTGTGTTGTGAAGAGGTAGAGTTGGTATACAGTGAATGGCCCTATTTGAGTATTGTTCTAATCCATATTATGCCAAGAACTACTCAACTAAGTCAAGAAAAACGACAGTCCATCATTACTTTAAGAAATGAAGGTCAGTCAGTCCGAAAAATTTCAAGAACTTTGAAAGTATCCCCAGGTGCAGTCACAAAGACCATCAAACGTTATGATGAAACTGGTTCTCATCAGGACCGCCCCAGGAAAGGAAGACCTGGGGTTACCTCTGTTGCACAGGATAAGTTCAGAGTTACCAGCCTCAGAAACCGCAAGTTAACAGCACCCCAGATAAGAGCCCACCTAAATGCTTCACAGAGTTCAAGTAGCACACACATCTCAACATCAACTGTTCAGAGACGACTGCGTGAATCTGGACTTTATGGTCGAATTGCTGCAAAGAAGCCACTTCTAAGGAAGAACAACAAGAGGAAGAGAATAGCTTGGGCCAAGGAACACAAGGAATGGACATTAGACCAGTGGAAATCTGTCCTTCGGTCTGATGAGTCCAAATTTGAGATTTTTGGTTCCAATCGCCATGTCTTTGGAAGACGCAGAAAAGGTGAGCGGATGGTTCCTACGTGTGGTTCCCACAGTGAAGTGTGGAGGAGGAAGTGTGATGGTATGGGGGTGCTTTGCTGGTGACACTGTTGGCGATTTATTCAAAATCGAAGGCACACTTAACCAGCATGGCTACCACAGCATTCTGCAGCGACATGCCATCCCATCTGGTTTGCGCTTAGTGGGCCTATCATTTGTCTTTCAACAGGACAATGACCCAAAACACACCTCTAGGCTATGTAAGGGCTATTTGACCAAGAAAGAGGGTGATGGAGTGCTTCGTCAGATGACGTGGCCTCCACAATCACCTGATCTAAACCCAATTGAGATGGTTTGGGATGAGTTGGACCGCAGAGTGAAGGCAAAGCAGTCAACGAGTGCTCAGCACCTCTGGGAACTCCTTCAAGACTGTCGGAAAACCATTTCGAGTGATTACATCAGGAAGCTGACTGACAGAATGTCAAGAGTGTGCAAAGCTGTAATCAAAGCAAAAGGTGCCTACTTTGAAAAATCTAAAATCTAAAACATATTTTGGTTTGATTAACATTTTAAAGTTTACTAAATGATTCCTTACGTGTTGCTGCATAGTCTGGATGACTTCAGTATTAATTTACAATGTAGGAAAAAATTTAAAAAACAAAAACATCGAATTTGAAGGTGTTTCCAAACTTTTGACTGGTACTATAAAAACACAGCATATTTATCAGAACCTGAAATGTAAAAATCTACAAAGTGAAAATATTTTCCCAGGAGAAATGTATATAGCTTATATTTGTGTTGCTCTAATACAGAATATAAAGCTAAAAATAGTTTGTTTTTAATACATCACATACTAAAAAAAAAAAAAAATATGTCGAAGCTTCACCGCCGCCAAACCCGGGCAACGCTGGGTAACCTGCTAGTACATCATACCCTTGTAAGGAAAATTTTATGGCAAGTGTGAATGCATGCATTCTTGTAAAACGCTGCTTGTAAAACGTTACTGTGAAAATGCCTTCAGTACGTAAGGGAGGAAAACATCTGTGCGGGTTTGATTTAACCGAGTTCTGGATTTCAGTAATTAATCTTTCAGAATACAGTGAATGGATTGGGAGGTACTTCAAAGAAGACGAGTACAAATTGTCTTTTCTTGGTATGAGGTCAGTGTGTAGTAGATGATGTTTTTGCCATATAGCCAACACTCCTGCTTCTTTCCTCTTCATTTCAGAGTTGCGACAAAAAAAAAAAAAAACACACGAGATCATCAGTAAAGCAATGGGATCCGCAAAGAACCATTTTTATCCAAACGGAAAAAGAGCAAGCAAAGTTGGCCCAGTATCACGTGTGTCAAAACTTTACAGCAGAGCCTGCACAACACACTTCTTAGGATTGCCATTTCATCTCCAAGAACCGTTACCGTACCATGGCATCAAATTACCCCTAACATTCCATTTAACGATCTCCATCTCAGTGCCCCCCCCCCCCCCACACACACACAATTATACATCCTGGAATCCAGTACAACTTGTCTTGCACAGCCCACAGCAGCCGAGGTTGTGTGTGCTGTACTGGCAGACTAGCGGATAATCAGATTTGACATTCCATGATTGTCTGCCTCCGAATTTGGGAGGCAGAGGCATCAGGAGTGAGAGAACAGTAGGGTAAGAGAGCAGTTCTGCTGGATGACTCTCAAGGAAAAGAGCCATGGAACTGCACGGAGTGTCTGGCTGCAGGCCCACTGTGGACAGTTCTATTAGCTCAAGCTGTCTGGCCAGGGACTTGTCAGAAGCCTTAGCAGAGAATGAAGTAACTTCCTCCTCAGCAGCTGTGTGCAGAGAGCCACAGGTGGACAAGACTGCCTGAGCGTATTCCCAGCGCTGTGCTATGCTGCTCCAGGACAGCGAGTTGAAGTTTGTACTCAGATGCCAGAATTAAGGCATAAGATATGAGCATCATACCTAAATGATACGAAGGATCAATCATTAGGTAATCAATCAATATCACATGAAAGGGAGTGCTGCCGTACTTGAACATCAGCACGGCTGGGTGCTGTCGAATACTGCTTTTATACAACAGAAATCAATATTGAGTAAGTGACAGTTTGGACGCAATATGGCCAAATGTTACGTTTGGTTTTGCTCTGATCCCAAAGAAGCCACACTCACTTTATGGCCCATCAGCTAGCTGGATAACTAGCTCACGTTGATTTATACATTCCCGTTAAAAGTGCTTCTGGTAAAATTTGTGTCCCTTCTTCCTTTCCATTTGCATCTGACAAGCTTTTATATTTTAAGGCAAAAGTTATATTCCTGAGAAATATCGGTTGTCTGGTTATGGTGTCGCTAACCGTTTCGAGGTAGGAAGTGGAACTTTATGTGGATGAGCAGAGTGAATTATCCCAGTGCTATTATTGTGAAATATAAGCACTCTTGGAATCAAATTAGTGGATCAGAACTAACCGTTGTATCAAAAGTCCTTCCCACGCCATGTGGCGCATAGGGCGGCGCCGATCTCCGTTTCCGTAGCCTTCGGCCTCTCGCCTATTACATAGCTAGGGTTACAGTGGAGGGGCCAGTCCTCTGGTAACCGCGAGAGTTTGACTCCCCACTCGCATCTGTATTGCATCATGCCTTGCCAGATGGCAGTAGGTACCATTTTTATGATGGTCTTTGGTATGACCTGACCGCGAGTAGAACTCGCGATCTCCCGATCAAGAGGCGGACACGCTAACCACTAGGCCAACTCGTGGTGTTATTTGTTGTATCAGGTTCCTTATATCGGGGTGTACAGGGCTTTGGAATATGGTGTCTTACAGGAGCGACTCACAGGAAAATGCCACGTTGTTTAGATACAATTCGGCAACTAGACTTCTGTTGGTCATTTGTGTATAAATTTATATTTAAGGTTCTCTTTGCCTTCTGAATCATCTTGTGTGTTTCCCCTTAATGTCACAACCCTGACCATGAGGAGGATGGAAGCAGGAGTGCTGGCAATGTAGCAAAGACACAATCTACACCGACCTGGGACCAAGAAAAGAATATTTGTAGCCTCCCTCTTTGAAGAGTCTCCCAATCCACTATTTATATACTGAAAGATTAAGTACAGAAAGCCAGAACAATCAGTTAAAGCAAACTCGGGTCCAGGGCAATCAAAAACCGGCGAAGTATGAACACAACTTTGGCAAAAACTACGCAGGAAGGCTGAACAACATCTGCCTTGTGATTGCTGAGAGTAAATCTTGTGCATTTTTAACCTGCATCAGGATCACCCACTTTAAGTACAAAAAGCTGTGCTGAGTACATGTAGGAATGGGAATGTCACAAATTATTTCCACAGTATTCAACGTTGACTCAATTAGGAACCATGAAGAATAAATTAGGAGACCAATTTATTTCATACTGCCACAGCTTTGCGTCTTTAAAGGAACAGTCCACCGTACTTCCATAATGAAATATGCTCTTATCTGAATTGAGACGAGCTGCTCCGTACCTCTCCGAGCTTTGCGCGACCTCCCAGTCAGTCAGACGCAGTCAGACGCGCTGTCACTCCTGTTAGCAATGTAGCTAGGCTCAGTATGGCCAATGGTATTTTTTGGGGCTGTAGTTAGATGCGACCAAACTCTTCCGCGTTTTTCCTGTTTACATAGGTTTATATGACCAGTGATATGAAACAAGTTCAGTTACACAAATTGAACCGTAGCGATTTTCTATGCTATGGAAAGTCCGCACTATAATGACAGGCGTACTAACACCTTCTGCGCGCTTCGGCAGCGCATTGATATCTGAGCTCCGTATCAATGCGCTGTTGAAGCGCGCAGAAGGTGTTAGTACGCCTGTCATAGTGCGGACTTTCCATAGCATAGAAAATCGCTACGTTTCAATTTGTGTAACTGAACTTGTTTCATGTCACTGGTCATATAAACCTATGTAAACAGGAAAAACGCGGAAGAGTTTGGTCGCATCTAACTACAGCCCCAAAAAATACCATTGGCCATACTGAGCCTAGCTACATTGCTAACAGGAGTGACAGCGCGTCTGACTGCGTCTGACTGACTGGGAGGTCGCGCAAAGCTCGTAGAGGTACGGAGCAGCTCGTCTCAATTCAGATAAGAGCATATTTCATTATGGAAGTACGGCGGACTATTCCTTTAAAGTCCTCTTTTTTTATTAAGCGCTCATTAAGAGTGTTACAACCAAACCAAAATTTGCATGACCTGATTGATGTAAACACTGCACGCAAACAAATAGCTTTTACAGGACATTATATCAGATGGACCCCCCCAAAGTAATGCAGTGGGATGATTCTCAAGCCCTATAGTGGAACATGTGACAGGGTTAAAGCAAGGTTAAACAAGATCAACTGCTGCTCACTTATGTATCCCCCCGCTTTCGCTTATATCAGAATGCAAGCAATCAAAGGAACAGGACACTTATTATGAATGTTGACATCAACAAATAATTAACCCTGACACAAGTAAGTAAAGAGCAGTGTCTGTCCTCAGGGATTTCAAACAGCATCCTGGCAAAGAGTCATTTTGAAATAGCATTTCGCTTCTTGAAATAGTGTCAAAATCCACCCTATATGTTTCGTAAATACATTCAGTCAGTAAACAGGAAGTCGATGTGCGACAGACCTGAAAACGGTATACACGGTATAGAACCCCAAGCTGAAGCTCGGTACCAAATATCAAACAGTTGTGATTTGTAGTTGCTGAAAAAAGTGTACAAAAATTTTGTAAATCCATGCTATACGTTTTGTAAATACATTCAGTCGGTAAACAGGAAGTTGATGTGAGACAGACCTGAAAACGGTATAGAACCCCAAGCTGAAGCTCGGTACCAAATATCAAGCAGCTGTGATTTGTAGTTGAGCAATTCCAGCGTTACGGACGTGACACTTGAACTCAAAATGCCAACAAATGACCCAGTGCATGTTTTATTGTCTCCCAGTATTTAAACAGGTGTTGCATATTTTAAGGCTGTACCATACTGGAGAAGTGACAGAACAAGAACAATTCCCATAGTACATCTCGGACATGCCAGAAAATGCCAATAAAAGATGCGTTATGGATGTGACAGAAAAAGTATCACTTTTCTTGGGTGACTGTACATTTTTATCAAACTCTGTGAAATTGTAAACCTAATGTCGAAATGGAGATATCCATTTGATAGAGGGGTCCAAGGTGAATATTAAAAAATCTTTGTTTAAAATATTTTGTATTTCATGCAGAGTTTCGGAAGGAAAAGTCAGCGTTATGGATGTGACGAAATTCCGTTATGGATGTGACGCGTCTGAAATAGACATGGCGTATGTTTAGAAAATCAGCAATTTAACCACCATAACCCTTTGAAAAACTCTCTAAATATCAGCTAAAACTATCAAAGTTCTTAAATAATATTTAGGATGGCTATTGTTTTACTGTTTTGTGGATTTTAGCATACATTTCTGTAGCTTGTGGCAATAATATAGAATTGTACATGATCAAAGTTGATTTTAGCTTGGGTTTTACATTATAAGAAAGAAAGACTGACATATTAAGGCGAAGGGAACGATTCTTGTGACAAATTGGTTCAACTTATTCACATCTGTAAAATACAGGCCTAGGTGATATCTTTGGGAGTGGTTTTGATGAATTACATGTTGCTTTATTTTTGCATGGTGAGGTTGACATTTACATGGAATTGCCCAGTTGCTGAAAAAAAAGTGTACAAATATTTTGTAAATCCATGCTATATGTTTTGTAAATACATTCAGTCGGTAAACAGGAAGTCGATGTGCGACAGACCTGAAAACGGTATACACGGTATAGAACCCCAAGCTGAAATTTGGTACCAAGTGGCTATGATTTGTGGTTGCTGAGAAAAAGGATGTTCTGGACGGACGGAAATACGGACGGACGGACAGACAGAGGTAAACCAGTATACCCCCCGTCCTTCGGAGCAGGGGTATAAATACATAGATTGCTAAAAATGAACACTTTTACATGGAGGAAATGAAGACCAAATCATTGATCCTATAGTGTTATCTGGACTAAGATCAAAACAAAAACAAAGTCCAACTCTTTAAATCAACTCTGCATTTTCAGGTCTCGACTTGAATCAAGCATGATGGCTTGAAAAAAATTCTTTGTCCCAAAATAAGGCCAATTGCACCAAGAAGAAGAAGAATCCAGACTAGGCTTTCATGGTCTTGACCTCAAGACCAAGACCTCTGGCAGACTTCAAAAGTCGAGCTCTTTGGATAGTGTAAATCAATGGGAGGGCCAGGCATTGATGGTGAACTTAGTATGGAATGCCACTGACAAGCTCCCTATCTTCAGAGATAACTATCCTGCATGCATAGAGGCCTTTCTCTGTTTCAGTGAATGGGAGGCAATGACAGCTCCTGACAAACACCAGGGACGGGGGTGGAAGTATGGCGAGGGTCACTTCGAGGACACTGGCTGATCAAACTGCTCTTAAGGCTTTTGTACTTGTTGATGGGACAAATTAAACAGGCACTATACACCACAGTTTACAAACAGCACCAAACACAACCCATCGTTTTAAGTGTCTCTTTCGCCCTTAAAGAAAACACACCTTATTTGAATATAAAGAAACCAGAACAATCTCGCACGAAAGAGCTCGCTGTTAAAATAACACCACTTCATCTATATGTACGCTGTATATATCGCATTCCACTTGACTTTGTTTGGCATGGTGTGGCACACACCAGGGTTTCTGACAGCTGCCAACTGAAAGGAACATTCAAATAAAGTTTGATGTATGTTAATGAAGTGAGGGAAGCCGTGTCAGGTGCTGGGTTTTGGGGTAGCTTGAGCGTGTTTCAGAAAAACATGAGAAATGACAAAAGGGTTATATCAAAACCTGCATCAGTCACAACTTTTGTCACAATTCGAAGTAGGAGTTCAGTGGAGAAGTGGTTTTTTTTTTTTTTTTAACAACATGTAGCTTTGCTATGAGCAGAACTATCCGTTTTCATAAGAATGAAAGAAATCAGAAATCAGAGGTGCTTCAGGACACTTATGAGGCAGACATGTGGCTTATGAAGTGTTGGTCGTATGGAAAGCAGCTCCAAAACCAGGTCCAGCTTTGGAATGGGCTGGAAGAATGGAAAGTGACTGCATCCACTCAATAGAGCTGCTGCAAGCATCTCTGACAAGTCCAAATGATCTCAGGTGAGACATTAGGATTCAAAGGGAACGTTCTGTCAAACATACTGACGTCAAACCAATCCAGCTTTACTTCAAGATACCACACCATATATATATAATGATATACAACCAGTCTTACTGGGCTGGCTTTTACATATTACATGTGTTTTGGATCGTGTAAGAAAGTTTCAAGGCCAAACTCACCATTAAGACCAACTCACCATCAAGGCCAAACTCACCATTAGTTGATGTCAAGATGAAATAAACTGGGGGTGTAACGCAATGGCATTATTTATATCTGTATTTGTTCAGTGCTAAAAATATTCCTAGCTGTATATATTTTCATGCCTCCGCCACCTTAAGGTGCAGGAGGCATTATGTTTTTGGGTTGTCCGTCTGTCCGCGCGTCCGTCCGTCCGTCCCGAAACCTTGTGAACACGATATCTCCAAGGCAAATGAAAGGAATTTCACCAAACTTTCACCATTTGTGCGCTTTGGGACAAACATGAACTGATTAGATTTTGAGGTTAAAAGGTCACAGGTCAAGATTACTGTGAGGTCGAATGTCCATCCCCAAATCACAACTTAATAAGGCGTGTAGTCTACCAGGCGGAGGCATCCCCATCGACGCCGTTGACGTCGAGTTCTATCTAGTTTGATTTAAACTAGAAGTGGGTGTGGTCTATACTGGATGTTTTTTCCTCTACTATGCCATGGAAAGACTAAAAAAAAAAGAAAAACCAAGCTTTTTTGGGGGGGTATACTGTTTTTTTTTTCCAACCTCTGTCCGTCCATCTGACACTACGTTCACACTGCAAGGCTTAATGCTCAATTCCGATTTTTTTGTGAAATCCGATTTTTTTGTGAGGTCGTTCACATTAACAAATATATGCGACTTGTATGTGATTCTCAGTATGAACGAAAAGTGACCTAAAAGTGTTCCGCATGCGCATTGCAGGATACGACGACATCACACGCAGTGAGCATGGCCAGTGTTTACGGAAGTAAAACCGCCCGGTTGCGGTATGACCCATCCAATCTAGCTTGAATAGCTGCATCCCCCCAAATGGAAATCAGCTCCCTAACCTCTGCGTCCTTCCATTGAGAAGATTCAGAACCTTCACAGCCCGAAGCGTCCCTCGCATTGATGTCATGCGCAGGGGCGCAGATACGTTTTTTGAACTGGGGGGGACAAAGCTGCCAGCAAACCAACCCCAACCCCGATATGCCTGTCAAACTTGTGGGTTACCATAGCAACCAAGCTCGAGCTCGCAACCTGTGCAGTCTGCGCAGCTCAACCAACCGAATATCAGTCTTTGTTTTGTTTTATGTGAATTGTTGCAACTATGTATACACTGCCGTGCACCTCAATAAACCGAATGGTAATTAGTCTTTTGATTTTTCCGTGAGGTTTGCCTTATGCAAAGAAAGACAGCATAGACGTTTTTTCCTCCCTATAAGTGGGGGGGACCGAGCGAGGTGAATTTAAATCTGGGTGGGACGAATCCCACCCGTCCCCCCCTCTATCTGCGCCCGTGATTATGCGCCATGTTGTTGTAACTTTTTTTGAGAGACCCGCCGCCTACTTCAGCACAGAATAGTGATGTTTGTGGCTTGTTGATGACGTGTAAGTCGGATGAATGCGACCTGGCGGTTCAGACTGAAGTCGCATATGAAAAGAGCGGATAGGAATCAGAATTAGGACCACATATCCAAACGGCCTGGGTCGGATTTGAAAAAATCGGATCTGTGTCGTTCATATTGTCAATAAAAGATCGGATACAGGTCACATATGGGCGAAAAGATCGGATTTGAGTCACTTCAGCCTGCAGTGTGAACGTAGCCTGAAACACCCTTTTTTTTTCAGCAACCACAAATCATAGCCAAACTTCAGCTTAGGGTTCTATACCGTGTGTACCGTTTTCAGGTCTGTTGCACATCGACTTCCTGTTTACCGACTAAATGTATTTATGAAACATATAGCGTGGATTTACACAATTTTTGTAACACTTTTCTCAGCAACTACAAATCACAACTGCTTGATATTTGGTACCGAGCTTCAGCTTGGGGTTCTATACCGTGTGTACCATTTTCAGGTCTGTCGCACATCGACTTCCTGTTTACCGACTGAATGTATTTACAAAACATATAGTGTGGATTTTGACGCTATTTCAAGAGGCGAAATGCTATTTCAAAATGACAGTTTAGCAGAATGCTGTTTGAAATCCCTGGGGAGAGACACTGCTCTTTACTTCCTTGTTTCAGGGTTAATTATTTGTTGAAGTCAACATTCATAATAAGCGTCCTATTCCTTCGATTGCTTGCATTCTGATATAAGCGAGAGCGGGGGGATACGGAAGTGAGCAGTAGCTCACAGTTGATCTTGTTCAACTATGAACACCACGCCCTGTGGAACTTTGACAAGCTTTCTAGCTTCTGTTTAGTGAGACTGAGTAACCAAGCAAATGCAAGTCTTTCCCAAGTCAAGAAATGGTTATTTATACTCAACAACAGTTTCCTTTGCATAATATTTAATCTCATTTTCTTCACATTTTGGGTTTGCTACAATCCAGAAAGATCAGAAATGTTTGCTGGACTTATCAAAATATACTACAAAGCTAGAACTTTAAACATCATTATGGGAAGACCTTCTTATGATGAACAAGGATCATGTACAGTGGTGCTTGAAAGTTTGCGAACCTTTTAGAATTTTCTATATTTCTGCATAAATATGACCTAAAACAACATCAGATTTTCACACAAGTTCTAAAAGTAGATAAAGAGAACCCAGTTAAACAAATGAGGCAAAAATATTATACTTGGTCATTTATTTATTGAGGAAAATGATCCAATATTACATATCTGTGGGTAGCGAAAGTATGTGAACCTCTAGGATTAGCAGTTAATTTGAAGGTGAAATGAGAGTCAGGTGTTTTCAATCAATGGGATGACAATCAGGTGTGAGTGGGCACCCTGTTTTATTTAAAGAACAGGGATCTATCAAAGTCTGATCTTCAAAACACATGTTTGTGGAAGTGCATCATGGCACAAACAAAGGAGATTTCTGAGGACCTCAGAGAAAGCGTTGTTGATGCTTATCAGGCTGGAAAAGGTTACAAAACCATCTCTAAAGAGTTTGGACTCCACCAATCCACAGTCAGTCAGATTGTGTACAAATGGAGGAAATTCAAGACCACTGATACCCGCCCCAGGAGTGGTCGACCAACAAAGATCACTCCAAGAGCAAGGCGTGTAATAGTCAGCGAGGTCACAAAGGACCCCAGGGTAACTTCTAAGCAACTGAAGGCCTCTCTTGCATTGGCTAATGTTAATGTTCATGAGTCCACCATCAGGAGAACATGGAACAACAATGGTGTGCATGGCAGGGTTGCAAGGAGAAAGCCACTGCTCTCCAAAAAGAACATTGCTGCTCGTCTGCAGTTTGCTAAAGATCACGTGGAAAAGCCAGAAGGCATATTGGAAAAATGTTTTGTGGACAGATGAGACCAAAATAGAACTTTTTGGTTTAAATGAGAAGCATTATGTTTGGAGAAAGGAAAACACTGCATTCCAGCATAAGAACCTTATCCCATCTGTGAAACATGGTGGTGGTAGTATCATGGTTTGGCCCTGTTTTGCTGCATCTGGGCCAGGACTGCTTGCCATCATTGATGAAACAATGAATTCTGAATTATACCAGCGAATTCTAAAGGAAAATGTCAGGACATCTGTCCATGAACTGAATCTCAATAGAAGGTGGGTCATGCAGCAAGACAGCGACTCTAAGCACACAAGTCGTTCTACCAAAGAATGGTTAAAGAAGAATAAAGTTAATGTTTTGGAATGGCTAAGTCAAAGTCCTGACCTTAATCCAATCGAAATGTTGTGGAAGGACCTGAAGCGAGCAGTTCATGTGAGGAAACCCACCAACATCCCAGAGTTGAAGCTGTTCTGTACGGAGGAACGGGCTAAAATTCCTCCAAGCCGGTGTGCAGGACTGATCAACAGTTACCAGAAATGTTTAGTTGCAGTTATTGCTGCACGGGGGTGGGGGGTCACACTAGATACTGAAAGTAAAGGTTCACATACTTTTGCCACTCACAGATATGTAATATTGGATCATTTTCCTCAATAAATAAATGACCAAGTATAATATTTTTGTCTCATTTGTTTAACTGGGTTCTCTTTATCTACTTTTAGGACTTGTGTGAAAATCTGATGATGTTTTAGGTCATATTTATGCAGACACATAGAAAATTCTAAAGGGTTCACAAACTTTCAAGCACCACTGTATATGAACGTACAGCTTTATTTTGGAGCTCAGTTAGGTAGTTTTGGGTTGGGTAACAGGTAATGCTAATGAATTTGGTCTTTGTCCCCAAATTTGGAATATGGAGAAGCCATGGCCTAGAGCAGGGGTTCTCAACCTTTTCAGCTTTAAGGCCCACCTGTTCATACTTGTAACGAGTCCCCCATTAAAAAAAGATCCCCTATTATTTTGGCTCATCTATTCTATTATCATCTAATAACCTATTGTAATGTGTATTAACAGGATGAGACATCACTCCCGGTTACAGACGGGAGCCCAGGAATTAAATAAATGCAATAAAAACAAACGGTTTTTAATTGTAGGTATTGTATTTAAAACTGTACGGATGTGCCAGAAGCCAAACCATGCATGCAGGACGTTCTCAGTCAAAAGGGATTAATGATCCAAAAGTGGAATCTGGTCCATTAACACAAGAACTTATTGCCATGTTTGTGTTCAGCGAACAAGCAAGTTATTAAAACCAAGACGTACACTCAAAAGAAGTGGATATAGAAACCACTCAATGGGATTAGATCCTTACACGCTAACAAAGAAGGATTTTTTTCTATGAAAGAAAAATTTGCTAGCTAAATTTGACATTAGTAGAATACATTTTGATCCTATTGTAGCTGTAACTAAATACAAAGACGATAGTTATGCATACTATTAACTTTATGTGAAGATAACAGATAATCAACATATTTAAAGGGGTTTTTTTAAGATTGTGTATATTTTTAGTCTTTTGTATTTGCAATTATTTGCATCCGTGCATGCACGACCCCACCAGCTCTGCTGATCAACTTATCGCGTTTAAATAAAGTCATTCATTAATTCATTCTGAGTTGGAAAATTATCCATCTGTTGAGTTCCCCGACATCTCAAACTACCTGGTGCTGCAGACATCGTTCTACACGGACACACAGATGAAAACCTAGAAGAGCATGGAGGAGTACAACTTTTTATATATGGCTGGGCTAAAGATCTGGGGATCAGGACACTGCAAGATAAATCCTGTATCATATTTGCCTGGGTAAATAGGAGTTTCTGGGCTTTTGTATGCGTCTTTGAGATGGTTGCTAGGACGCTACAAGTTTTAGTATTGGGTGTAAACAAATCACAGCCGTTCAATTCTCAATCCTCCCTGCTCTTCTCTTCCAGTAGGCATCACAGATCCATATAATTTACCCACAAATATATTTATTTATTCAGCCCTGCGCACTCTCTCTCTCTCTCTCTCTCTCTGTGTGTGCGCATGGATTAAATGTGACAAAATAAAGGCTTGTTCTTCTTAATTGACCCACAAATGTATTTGTTCCACTTGAAAAGTATACGGCAAAGCAGCTACCGGAATTGGGACACTACATCATCCTGAACTATTTAGTATTTGGCTTCAAACTTGAAAAAATTTCACGGCCCACTAGATGGCGCATTGCGCGGCCCAGTGGTTGAGAAACACTGGCCTAAAGGTTACAGAAGCAGCTTTGGGACCAAAAGGTTGCCGATTCGATTCCCTGGACCAGCAGGAAGCGCCCTTGAGCAAGGCACCTGACCCCCAACTGCTCCCCAGGCTGCTCTGGGTATGTTGTACATCACTCTGGATAAAAGTTTCTGCTCAATGCCAGTAATGTCCCACGACGAGAGCAGCCAGGTTAAACGTATAATGTCTGTCTATTGCACATACTGCACAGCAGAAACGAGCGTGTACCACTGTTAACTTGTTTCCCAGGCAAAGACTGAGAAAACGAAAGAAAAAAAATCCCATCAATCTACTTTTCCTTATGCCTGAAAATTTTGGGATGGTTTCAGGTCTTTTTGTGTGTTTATTGAGTGGGGGGAATTTTGCTGAAACTTGACAATCTCCAAGCCCACAAAATTTCCACAAGCTGGCTCGAGTCCCGATACACACACCTAGACTGAGGTGGGGTTTACATTAGACCGTATCAGCGGATCATCAGATTAACGTTTTTAAAACGATTAGTGTGCACACAGCAACACCAATACACGATTCGCGTGCACACAGCAACACCAATACACGGATACGCTCGGCTCCGCAGGCATCCTGCGCTCCAAATCACTCCGCCCTGAACAGCGAGTGCCCTCTGGAGGGTGCGCACTCCGGCCCTGCGCAGCTCACAGAGCGCGCGAGTGAAGCGCACGAGCAGTGATTCGGGACTGAGCCGCTGTGTGTGTGATCTCAGTGCATATCACTTACCACTTGCAAGTGGAAGGATGGCAAGCCTAAAGACAATCATAACTACACAATGGGCAGTATTTGCATCAGTATTTGCAGTATTTTCATACTTTTATACTCTTTAATGAAAAGTGATACAAGGCGGAAGTCCGCGCCGTTTTTCAGCAGTCGCGTCACATGACCAACGCCAGCGAATCAGGAAGGTGGATGTCACAGTGACGTTGTCCAATGATGACGCCAGCTAGAGCTCAGCACAGCGTATCCGCGTATTCTCAATGTTTACACAGCACCGGACCAGACACGATCTGGATTGAATACGTGGACCCTGGCGGATTCCCGTTTCCCGGCGTTTCCAGGCGGTTTAATGTAAACGGACAGTGCATCCGCGAAGAAAACGAGACAGATATGGTCTAATGTAAACTTGGCCTGAAGCTTTCTAGCAAGAACCCCCCCCAAAAAAAGCCATCTGCTTCCTAACTGTATATATTATTAGCAGTGTGGGAAATAAGTCCGGACCAGCGGACATTTACCGGTAATTTTCGCATTTGTCCGTCTGTATTTCAAAAGCCTCAAACCGGATGGCCCATGAAAAATTGCAAAGATATGGGTCTAATCTACTTCTAATTTTCTTCCAAATGCTACACTGGGCGAATACATTATGTCGTAACACGGCCTGTGAAACGGGAGGCCCCTGCAGGCCCGACTTTAAAAGTTCATAACTCCGCCACCGATGGTCCTAGCTCTGCCAAACTTCACAGGCACCTTCCTCTCCCCGAGACCTCTTGAACCAGCCCAGGCTCGGCCTGATCTGACATCAGGAGCGAGCGCAGATTGCGGAAAGCTTTAGCACGAGCCCTTGCTCCAGCTGCTCGTGCGCACAGGGATTTAAAAATGTATAACTCAGCCACTGATGGTTCTAGCCCCACCAAAATTTACAGGCACCTCCGTCTCCCTCTTTGGCACACTAAATAAGACAACAGTAATGCACTCGGTATTCACTGTTGTTTTTATTGCACGGTGCGGTTGAACTAGTGTTTTAGGGTTAACCAGTATCTGATTGATCCAGTCAGTTGATTAAGAGTTCAGTTTACATGAAACTATGCAGTACAGTATTAGGTTAAGTGCCAAACTGCCAATCAATCAATGGTTATATGTTATTATTACGTGCATTTTTTCATTCATAAGAAAAATGACAGTCAGTCGTATGCTTTGTAGAATGTAGATTTACACTACCGTTCAAAAGTTTGGGGTCACCCAGACAATTTTGTGTTTTCCATGAAAAGTCACACTTTTATTTACCACCATAAGTTGTAAAATGAATAGAAAATATAGTCAAGACGTTTTTCTGGCCATTTTGAGCATTTAATCGACCCCACAAATGTGATGCTCCAGAAACTCAATCTGCTCAAAGGAAGGTCAGTTTTATAGCTTCTCTAAAGAGCTAAACTGTTTTCAGCTGTGCTAACATGATTGTACAAGGGTTTTCTAATCATCCATTAGCCTTCTGAGGCAATGAGCAAACACATTGTACCATTAGAACACTGGAGTGAGAGTTGCTGGAAATGGGCCTCTATACACCTATGGAGATATTGCACCAAAACCCAGACATTTGCAGCTAGAATAGTCATTTACCACATTAGCAATGTCTCATCTCATCTCATTATCTCTAGCCGCTTTATCCTGTTCTACAGGGTCGCAGGCAAGCTGGAGCCTATCCCAGCTGACTACGGGCGAAAGGCGGGGTACACCCTGGACAAGTCGCCAGGTCATCGCAGGGCTGACACATAGACACAGACAACCATTCACACTCACATTCACACCTACGGTCAATTTAGAGTCACCAGTTAACCTAACCTGCATGTCTTTGGACTGTGGGGGAAACCGGAGCACCCGGAGGAAACCCATGGGGAGAACATGCAAACTCCACACAGAAAGGCCCTCGCCGGCCACGGGGCTCGAACCCGGACCTTCTTGCTGTGAGGCGACAGCGCTAACCACTACACCACCGTGCCGCCTACATTAGCAATGTATAGAGTGGATTTCTGATTAGTTTAAAGTGATCTTCATTGAAAAGAACAGTGCTTTTCTTTCAAAAATAAGGAAATTTCAAAGTGACCCCAAACTTTTGAACGGTAGTGTATATTTTAATAGTTTTTATTTTCTTCTATTTTTTTTTTAAGTTCTAGTCCAGCAGATTTTAGTCTGGATGCCAAATGATATTCCCATGTCTAGTTTTGAATCATTTTGTGACAAATTTACTTGGAATGTCGTCCTCAAAATTTTAACTCTATTATGTAAGAATAGTTGTGTTGTTAATTACTAAATTTCTTATAGACTTATTATAAACATAGTATAAAAAATAGTCATTGTTGGCATAATGTTTCATGAGCGTTATTATAGTACCTGTATATGAGGACCAGTAAGTTGTAACCAACTGGAACACCCTTGGGTCCCCATACTTTTTTCTAGACATGGAACTGATCTGTGTGCGCGACTGTTTTCTTGGGTGTAACCTAAAGCATGTTTTTCTTGAATCTTCTGACATTTTCTTGTAAATTTATATTCAATTTGTAGTGTAATTTAGCCGCTAATGTCGAGTGCAATTTGGCCTTTGAAGATCACAAAAATGTGCCTGGAAATAGCTGAGAAGCCATCTCCAGGCATCTAAAGCCCTTCAGCTTCCGGGGCCCTAAGGCAAGACCCGGACCCCCGGCGGCGTTGTTCTGGGCCTTTGGCCCGTCATTCGGACAGGCTGAAATTTGGACGGCCAGAAAACATTTCAGACTTGATCAAACTAACATCAAACTTGAGCAGACGAACATCAAAATAACAGAACAAAAACATGTGTATAGACCCTTTTCACGTGACGTCACGACAAACACAGCCGCCATTTTGGATATGAACTACCAGTAGTCTACCACAGCCAACAATGAGGAACGACGGCGAAGCATCGAAAGGAATATAGCCATCAAAGAAAGTTTTTACTTTCAGCAAGACTTCCATCATGCCATTATATTGTTGTGCACCTGGATATAGTAACCATCAACACACAAGGCAAGATTTATCATTTTATCGGATCCCGACAGATGCTGACCGACGGAGAAGATGGACGGTCTCTAAAATATTGGCAAAATGATGTTTATTGACATAGCAATCGTGTGTAACGGGAAGCATTTGCATATCCGAAGTGTTGTGTTTACATCAAAGATAAAATAAACCGATATGACGACGACTGCTGCTGCCAGGTTGGGGACACAAACTAGTAGAAAGGAAGTGTGCCAACAGTGCCAACACACTTCCTTTGTGGTCGATTCTGCTTTAAGGTAAGATGCATTTAATTATTCGTCTGCTGTGGGTTTGGAATCGGTAGCCTGACCGATTCGTTCATGTTTGTGGTGCCATTTGTTTGTTGACGCGTGTTGAAATGGAAGATTGGTTGTTGACATGATTTCCAGTGATGCTTTGGTGCTGCTGTGGATCAGATGTGTTGAGTAGCCTGATTGTTTTTTTTTTTCTTGCGTGTGGTACCATTGTTGACACGAGGTTGTTTTTTGAACATGCCAATGCGGACACGATTTCCCCTGATGAGTTATGACTTCAGACGCGATGCGTGTGTGGAGTCCGCGTGATATGTGCATAAGATAGGCTTCTCATGTGTTTGGAGATCCGCGCTCTGAGACAAGCGCAAGCACCCCCCCCAAGGGAAAAAAAGGGACCCCCCGAAAATATCGGCATAGTTCGAACACTGGGTTGGAGAAAGTAATGGCAAATAGTGAGTGCACAAACCATAGAAGGTAAACTGTACACAGCGCCAGGGCAGTGTGATGGTATGTCTACTTTTAGATTGTGTTAGCTTATCAATGAACACACTCGTCACTCGACGAGTTTCACGTCTTTACGACGGATACTTAAATGTGTGTTAGGCAGGGCTTTGAACCGGTTCAAGGAACGAAAACCGGGAACTTTTTCTATTTCACATGGAACAGAAACGAAACCAGAAACTTTATTATTTTTTATGTTCCGGAACAGAAACGCTTATTAAAAATAATGGTAACCGGTTAATACCGTTTTTTATTTCGTTCCTCAAAGTTTCCGTAGCCTACAAATAAAAAAGCCATTCTTCTCCTGCGCAAGTTTCTATGACCCGCTGGGGTTCACTTCCTGTGTGAAGTTCGCTGACTGAATGGAGAGAGCGGGAAGGTGGACTACTATCACGTCTCCACGTGATAATAAGTGAGTAAGTGCATTACTGAGTGTCTGAGCAAAGAAGAGCCTGAACGATGCAACCTCCCTATTGGCTGTTTGTAAAAATGTATCAGTTGTTGCCCTTCCCACGGGAATCATCACGGGCTCGAGAGACGAGACCTGACGAGTTAGTTCGTTGGTAGCAGAACAAAATGTCTGGACACAAATCGGGTTTTCAGAAAAGGAAAGAAAATAAACAGAGGGTCGAAAATACAAAAAAGGAGGCAGAAAATGCAAAACGAGTTTTAAGGTAGGACAAATGGTTACTTTTCTGAGGCAGCCCGCCGTGGCTGCAGACTTTCAGTTGTCATTGAATGGTTACTTTTCTGAGGCAGCCCGCCGTGGCTGCCTGCAGGCTTATTTATTATAGCCCATTTAGTTAAAGTAGTTGATATAAAATGTTTATAGTTATGTGATGGTTGTCCTGATTTAGACTGGTGTTTTTTTTTTTTTTGGGGGGGGGGGGGGGGGTTTGCGCAATGTTGCACCCGGGTCCAGATTAGGGCAGAACCGGCCCTGGCTACATTTCAGGTGTAGTTTGTTTTATGTATGTATGTACTTGCATAGATGTGTACTTGGTCTTCCAATATGGCGCCTAACAAAATCTCGCGGCGCGGTGACGTCATGCGGTAGCCCTCTATAGGGCCTGAATAGCCTTTGGTAACACACTAAACGAATTATCTTTCATTTTTGGCACTTTTTCTGTTTGTGTAGATGGGAAGACATACTGAGAATCCAAATCGCCAACATTTGAAATAATAATTGTTTTGAATTATTTCTTGTCTTATTTAATGAAGGTTGTAATAGAATTAGCCTACATTTGGCTTAAGCTGGATGAGACAGAGACATAATTTTATAGCCATTTGTTAAACAGCTGACAGGGAACGTAATTAACCGTTCCGGGAACAAAATTTTTTTGTTCTAACCGGTTCGGGAACGTCTATTTAATGGTGGAACCCAAAACCGGAAACGTTAAAATTCCGTTTCTGTTCGGAACGAACCAACAGGAAAAAAATTCTGGTTCAAAGCCCTGGTGTTAGGGATTATTGTTGCAGTCTAAGCAGTCATTGTAGCAGCTAGACGAGCGAGAACCGAAAGGGTCTGTGCCATAAACCGTTATTTCTTCATGTCCAAAATGGCGGTCGCGTTTACGAAGGTCACGTGAGTGAAAAGGGTCTATACTGGAATTTATCCTCATAGCAGTGAAAATTAACAAGAGATAAAATTAGAACCATATTCCCAAATCAGTATTTAAAAAAAAAAAAACTTTTTTTTTTAAAAATGCAATGCCATCATCTGAAGAGTTTGCTCATCTTCAGCGCGCATCAAACCAAACCCATTAGGAAGTTTACACGCCCTACTCCACTTTAAAAGGAGAAAGTGTAGAGGGGGACTGTCACCTTGCACCATGCTTTCTCAAACACCTTTCAAGCTTAATCGTTATATTCAGGATGGCATGCTAATCTGCGCGGAGATATATGAGGCTGTTGCTGACATTTTATGCCAAGCAGGCACGAAAGGGCCTGGAAGAGCCTCGCTGGAAGAACATCTGTTTGAAGTCTTGGCAGAAAGAGGGCTCTTTTTTTTTTAATGCTGTGGATAGTATTACAAAGACATGTCTTGGAAGATAAACTGGGACAATATCAGCATGGAAAATAGAGAGTAGACCCTTCTGCCTTTCTTTCCACACGTATTTACGTGACTGAATACACACGCAGGCACACGCACACGGAGTGTGCGCGCACGTGCGCGTGATGACCTGGGGAGGGCTGTAGACTGGTATGCAGGTTTATGAGGTGGGAGATGATGTGCTTTGCAGGCTTTCCTTCTGTCAGGAAGGCTGGAGAGTTCATTCCCTCATCGAGTGTTAACACCAGTTCTGGATGTGCGCAAACACTCGTAGATAATAGGAACAGAAGACAATAAGAGCGAGCTGTTTCCAGCTCAGGCTGTCGAATCATGCTAAAGGTCTCATCCTTCACACAACATGCAGATGCTATAGGCAGTCTAGCCAATTGAGAGATGACCCTAATTATCTGGTGTCTGGACTATGCTTGCTATAACTTGTCCAGAAAAAAAAAAAAAAAATCAGTGATCTATTAGCGTTCCCTTAGATAAAAGGAATTTTTGGTGCTCCATGGAGCAAGGAGGGTGCCAATTCTCTGCAGCTGCTGTGAAGTGTGAGCCAGATTCTTGTTCAGCAGATGCTCTGGTGTTCTCTGTAAAGGCACAAGAAGGGTTCGAGATCGCAAGATGTGCTTTGCTGCAGCCACAGCAAAAAAAGAAAAAAAAAATTCTCTCAACAAGATCAACAGATCGCCTAATCTAATAATTAGACTCTTTTTATTCTGCTCTTGCTGTGTGTCAAGGTCAAAGTGGCCCTGTTATTAGCCGGGCGTTCCTCTGAAGCCAGGGCAGACATTTTTGCCCTGGAGGTGCTGGCTCTTGAAACTGGTTCTTCAGTAATGTCAAGAATGTACGTGGGTGCATATCAGTGGCTTTGAACAAGATCTCATCTGGCCCCGTAGGACCGAGTCCCTGTGGTTTACAAAAACGCACCTGTTCCTGGGTCTCCAGCTCTCGGCTCATCAGTTTCTTCTCTGCAGTGCGTAGCTGCCTTTGCAAGCTCTCCACCCGCTCCTGGAGAGCCTGCAGAAAGGGAAGGAGTAAGTGGGAGAAGCCAAAAAGAGACAGAAGGACAAATGTTACTTAAGGCAAAAGATAAAGTTTCGATTTGGTGGATCGCAAAATACAGCAAATCTGTCGCGCACTCGCAGTGGGAGATGAGGTTCATTTTAAGAAATATGACTCATTTTCTACTCTGAGGCCACAGAACGGTTCAAGGATTCGTCTCCAGCTCAACGCCTACAGTCAACAGCAACAGAAAGCTAGAGCGTGGTTCCTGCCTGGCACACTGAACCAGATGTTTCCAGCACACATCTGTACTCTTTGTTTTGGATTATGGGGATCTATACAGAGTCGGCCTTCTACAGAGTGGGGACCTGGGATTGACTGGTCACTAGCTTGCTACTTGTCGACTCTAGGAAAGGGAATGCCTTATGAAGTTTGAAACCACTGGAGGTGTGTGTTGAGTGTTTTAGCAATGGTTTTTAGAGTCAAACGTTAGTTAATCCCTTTTCAATTTATGCTGAGGTACATATCTGTTGTCCAGTGGCTACATTAAAGGTAGACTGCCTTTCAGATTTTAAGTGTAGGTCATAAAAAAATTTTTCCCCGACACCCAGTTATTTTCTTTAGTGGATTGAAAGCTACTAAATTCAAATCACGGACTTCCAATTTTATTAGTTTTTTTAAAATAGAACAATTAATGAATTTAAGGCCACGTGGCCCTAAATTCTCCGCTATTTTTTCCTGCTTCACCATTACGTAATACAAGATACTACGTCATGCATCACGTGGTGGGCTTTCCCAGTTCGCACAGAGGCACTGTGGGAGACAAATTTGAAACAGAAGAGAAAAATAGAGGACGCAAACGAAACGTGAAAGAGCGACTACAGTAACGGAAAGCGAGAAGAAAAGATGTTATGCTGCGAAGGAAAGGAAACGCAATGCAGGACCAAACTAATAAATATCGGCGGTCAGCGAGGTACCTCGGTGTGATCAGCTGTTCGTTTAGCGACAGAATGATGGAACTGTCAGTGCACGGTCAAAGGTAAACCTGTAGATGGCAGTAATGCAACACTGTGGATGCCGGCTGCCGTAAAACCCAAAAGAAGAAGAAAAAGAACAAGAAACGGGTAAACCTGCGCATGCACACACGGACTTCCTCTGTCTGCTTGACTGCGCAAAGCGAGCGATTTCATGCACGTTATTTCCTCAAATTAAACAACTTCCCAGCCACGGAATAGCCGGTTTTATTTTGAAATATTGCAGAAATAAACACATCACAACGACCAAATTTCCGAGCGACCTAAATTCACCGATTTTATGAAATTGACGTTTTAAAGAACATTTTTTTAAAAATAAACTGGAAGAAAGCCATCACAAAATGTGCTCTCTTTTAAATCTATAACGTCACTTATCTCAGCGCTGTGAAGAAGGTTGCAGCTCATAAGGTGTTTGCCCCTAAATGTTGGCACCCTAGCTCCGTTTTTTCCTTTCTTTCCTCAAAACAAAGCTTAAAATGTCATTCTTCTTGCAATGCATGGAGGCATCGTGTTTAATTATTTTATCCTTTTGATATTTAAGTACATAGTATATATCAGATACTCTGTTTGAACAGTTTTCTCAAAGGCTACTGACGTTTTCACTCCGTGAAAAATTTCATGCATCGTGTACAACTGTTGGGGATTTAACACGGGTTTGGTCTTTAAGTCGTCACTACATAAATACAACTTGGCACAATGTTGCAGTGAGTTAGAGGTTGCAGCACCACACCTTTTAGACCGTTCATACCTCATCATCCTTTTCATGCACAAATACTTTTGTATCCACCTGGGGCGCCGGCGGCGTGATCGAGTGTTTGTTTGTTTGTGAATGGAGAGCGAGGCCAGGGGAGGTGAGTGGTAAAAGCGATCACACCGGAGTTTGTGCAAGGTTGATGAGTGGGTGTGTCTGTCTGTCTGTCTGTTTCCTCTTTTTCAGTGAGGACGGGGGTGGGGTGCTTGAGAGGAGAGAGTGGCAATTGGCAGAGCAGCATGTGTGCATGCCTGTGCGGGTGTGAAAGTGTTGCAGTCGAGTCACTAAACCTCGAGTCCCCAGTGTTCAAGTCTGAGTCATTCAAGAAAATTTCAAGTCGAGTCCACATTGATCCGAAACGAGTCCGAGAGCAAGACTCCAACCGCACCATCTGACGGTGGCTGGTGCTGTGTTGGACTAACGTTCCTGCTCGACCGCCCCATTTTAGTGAACAGGCTACAGATAAAAAGCTTGTTCGTCGCTCAGCAAGCCCCGCCCACTACCAACAGGGCAAATAACACGAGACAGGGTTAACACTAGCTAGTTCATCGCTCAGCAAGCAACAGAGCAATGACCATAGCGTGTCACTTCCTTCTCTGGGTGGACTCTTGCCAAATGACGATTGAAGTTCGAGGTTGTCCCCGTCGTCTCCTCGATAGTTCTTCTACATATGGAACACACAGCAGTGCATTTTTTTTCCCACTGCACGAGAAGTCTGTATAAGCAAAGCGGACAATCCTAGGGGCGTTCTCTCCAGGCATTTTAGCGGCATTAACGTTAGTTTGTTCCTGAACATGACGTATGAACAGGTGAATGTGCATTCTTTTGCACAAAATTAGTATAAAAATTTTTGTAGATATAAATATCTTATGCCAAATTATTAGCATGTTACAAAAAATAAAGAAAAAATCCGAGTCCTCGTCTCCAATTTATGAGTCCGAATGCAGTTAATGCGCGAGTCCGAGTCATCAGCGCTCAAGTCCAAGTCGAGTCACGAGCCCTTCAAATTAGAGCACGAGTCAGACTCAAGTACTACAAGCCTGCTCAGTGTGAGATCAGGAAGATAAACTGAAAAGTGAAAAAAAAAGCCTATTAAAAAGTACCCTACCTGTTCCAGTCCTTCAGTGTTACAGCTTACCTTAGGGAAGTGCTACACCACCTAATCTTTCAAACTTTTTTTTTTTAAATGAGTGGACTTTGAGAATTCAGGCATCTTCATGAATTCAACAGACTACTTTACCAAAAACACTGCAGAGTTGTTCCGTCATAACCAACTCTACTCAAAATCATAATGAACTGGATTTTTTGTTAAAACTTGCTGCCGGGTGGCGGCACGGTGGTGTAGTGGTTAGCGCTGTTGCCTCACAGCAAGAAGGTCCGGGTTCGAGCCCCGTGGCCGGCGAGGGCCTTTCTGTGCGGAGTTTGCATGTTGTCCGCGTGGGTTTCCTCCGGGTGCTCCGGTTTCCCCCACAGTCCAAAGACATGCAGGTTAGGTTAACTGGTGACTCTAAATTGACCGTAGATGTGAATGCGAGTGTGAATGGTTGTCTGTGTCTATGGCCAAGTTTACATTAGACCGTATCTGTCTCGTTTTCTTCGTGGATGCACTGTCTGTTTACATTAAAACGCCTGGAAACGCCGGGAAACGGAAATTCGCCAGAGTCCACGTATTCAATCCAGATCGTGTCTGGTCCGGTGCTGTGTAAACATTGAGAATACGTGGATACGCTGTGCTGAGCTCTAGCTGGCATCGTCATTGGACAACGTCACTGTGACATCCACCTTCCTGATTCGCTGGCGTTGGTCATGTGACGCGACTGCTGAAAAACGGCGCGGACTTCCGCCTTGTATCACCTTTCATTAAAGAGTATAAAAGTATGAAAATACTGCAAATACTGATGCAAATACTGCCCATTGTGTAGTTATGATTGTCTTTAGGCTTGCCATCCTTCCACTTGCAAGTGGTAAGTGACTTGCGCACAGCGGCTCAGTCCCGAATCACTGCTCGTGCACTTCACTCGCGTGCTCTGTGACCTGGCGACTTGTCCAGGGTGTACCCCGCCTTTCGCCCATAGTCAGCTGGGATAGGCTCCAGCTTGCCTGCGACCCTGTAGAACAGGATAAAGCGGCTACAGATAATGAGATGAGATGAGAACGTGCTGCTGTTGTTGTGACTGTGGTCATATCTGAGATTTAAAAAAAAAAAAGGCCTGACATTTAAAAGTACACAATCCAGAACATTTGTATGAAAACCATTTTTTCCACAAGTTTGAAAGCTCTGCTTCAAGTGAGAGGTTTTTGAAATTCCAGTACTAACCCGAATTGGGAAATCACGTAATGTTAAGATCCAAAAATTGTCTCGAATAGTACCAGTAGTGTGCCACTTGAGACACAGCTGTAGTTTGTTCATTCGGTTACCGTCCCAACTGGTACTGCACTACAAGCACATGCTGAATGTGCAGAGTTGACGTGCTGAATAAATGCGTCTTGTACAGGCGTACGCACAGTTCACAGCAAGTAGAAACCCAGCCGAACCTGGACATATTAACATGAACTGAAAATCTCTGTGACTGGCACTTTTCTACCAGTGTCTCCTTTATTAAGTACACAGCCTGCTAGATCTCAGCAGGGCAGCATGCCTCAGTGATGGCAAGTTCCAGACGTGTGATACAGCGCTGGTGTCCCACTGCTTCCTGGAAACCTGCTGGCAGTCATCAGTCCGAATCCTTTCATGTGGTTTTTGTTGGGCTGATGAAATGAACCAGTTCAAGCTTGAGAGCAGATGGAAGAATGGCTTTTTCCTGATCTTAAAGAGGAATGTCATACTCAGCCTGCAGAAACATGATGTTTGAATGATTCATGCTGGGGGACAATATGTGTACATCCTTTGGTTGCTTCATGCTTACTATTCAGAGAAACAGGAGGTTCTTCAGAGAACACTGAGACACACCACTAAGACAGAGAGCTGCTTAGTCGTCTTTGCTTGTTGCAGACTCGTCTTTTCTGCTCTTGTTGGGCTCTGGCCTGCACTGACTAGTCCTCCATATTATTAAGCTCTAATACAACCCAAATTCCATAAATTTGGGATACTACGTAAAACATAAATGAAAACAGAAGATAACGATTTGCAAAGCATGGAAACCCAGGGCAACAATTTAAGAATAACGTTCCTCAATGTAAAATTGCAAAGAATTTGGGGATCACACCATCTATGGTACATAATAAAAGATTCAGAGAATCTGGAGAAATCTCTGCAGGCAAGAGACAAGGCTGAAAACTGACATTGGATGCCTGTGATCTTCAGGCCCTCAGGTGACACTGCATTAAAAACAGACACGTGTCTGTAGCGGAAATCACTGTATGGGCTCAGGAACACTTCAGAAAACCACCGTCTGTGAAAACGGTTCATTACTGCATCCACAAATGCAAGTTAAAATCAAATATAAACAACATCCAGAAACACCGCCACCTTCTCTGGGCCCGAGCTCTTTTACGATGGACTGAGGCGAAGGGGAAAATTGTCCCGAGGTCTGACGAATCAAAAGTAGAAATTCTTTTTTGAAATCATGGACCCCACGTCCTCCAGGCTAAAGGGGAGAGGGACCATCCGGCTTGTTATCAGTGCACAGTTCAAAAGCCAACGTCTGTGATGGTATGAGGGTGCATTAGTGCACATGACATGGGTCGCTTGTACATCTGGGAAGGCATCATTAATGCTGAATGATATAAACATGTTTCAGAGCAATATGCTGCCATCCAGACGACATCTTTTTCAGGGAAGGCCTTCCTTCTTTCAGCAAGACAATGCCAAACCACTTTCTGCACATATTAAAACTGCATGGCTCTGTAGTAAGAGTCTGGGTGCTAAACTGGCCTGCCTGCAGTCCAGACCTATCCTCCATTTAAAACATTTGGTGCATTATGAAGCGCAAAATACTACAAAAGAGACCCCGAACTGTTGAGCAACTGAAACTGTGCATCAGGCAAGAATGCGACAACATTTTTCTTTCAAAACAGCAATTGGTCTCCTCAGTTCCCAAACATTTACAGAGTGTTGTTAAAAGTAGAGGTGATGCAACACAGCGGTAAACATGCCCCTGTCCTAACTTTTTTGAAATGTGTTGCTGACATCAAATTCAAAATAAGCACACATTTTTCAAAAGACAACAATGTTTCTTAGTTTCAACATTTGACATGTTGTCTTTGTACTATTTGCAATGAAATATAGGGTTTCCAAGATTTGCAAATTGTCACATTCTGTTTTTCATTTACTTTGTACACAGTGTCCCACATTTATGGAATTGGGGTTGTCATATTGGCACGTGTCTGCTTGGTGGTCCTAGATACACCTGCTCTACTGTTTTCTCTTTCCGTATTTCCCAAACTTTCCTGACGGGCCAGGGGAAAGGTGCTGCAGCCATACAGCTGTTGTTCTGCTCGGCATGAACAGAGAATTTGCTGTGGAGAACCTCCCTAAACAGGGTCCAGATGGCCAAGGAGATATGCTTTTTATCAGCCTGCCAGTGTGGGATCGATCTCAACAAGCAGTAAATGGGGAAGCTCTATTTTCCTGGAGGGGGTAGGCTTGGGGTCTATATAATAGAGAATGAAGAGGGAGAGAGAGATGATGTGCTTTCTTCTCACCTGTTCTCCAAAAGGCTGGTTTCTTTAACAACTGTTTATTCTCTGAAGATTAGTGTAACACACAATATAAATGTAGCACACCTGTACAGACCTGCAGGAATGCTAAGTTGCAAGCGATGAGATTTAAAAGGCTTCAGACACCTCCAACCCCCCTCCGACACACACGTAATGCTTACATACACTAACACACCAAAAAGGTGAGATTCAAATAGCCTTTCCTGGGTGGTCCTTCTGTAAAGATAAGGCAAGTATGTTTCCCTTGGGTAAAGAAGAAAAAACAGAGGGGGGAAATACTCTCGGGCCCCTTTTAAACCAGACCACATGTTTTGTTAGCACTAGATTTCGCTTCATGCGTAATCTTTATTTGCAGCATGGCTTCACCTAAAAAAAAAAGTCCTTTTGATCCTTCAATGACAATGAGTAAGGCTACTTCGAAACTTGAAAAAAAAAAAAAAACCAACCTTATACACTTCACTCACACACGGGGGAAATTCAAAATCCAGAGGTAGGTCTATTGTTGCATAGCTCTAATAATCCAGATGGTAATGGTGCCCCTTCACACACCCGCAACTTCGCAAACGAAACCTATACCCTTGCACGCAGGCAATAATGCGACCGGGAAGGTTTACAGCTTCATCTGTTGTACTGCGGTACGACCAGTGGCCAGCTATTACGAAAATAAAGTAATGGGGCACTCGATGAAAGTAGCCATCAATCGAAGGTCGAACACACAGCCAGTTTATTGCTATTCCATGCACCTAGTGCAACAACAGCTGTATGTCACTCGAGACAGCTGCAAGGTCTGATGTTTGAATTTGCTAAATGACAAAGGATGGCAATAAGAGGAGTCCAAGAGTGCGAAAGAAAGCGAAAGGAACAGCAAAAGAGGTGGATGGTGCTGGAAGAGATTTAAAGGTTTGCTTCATTTCTCCCCTAGCACAGCTGGATATAAAGGAGGGACCGAGTTTGTGTGTCTTTAAAGCTTTCTTTCTTCCTTCCCTCCTTGCTCTCTCTTTGTTTTGTTCTCTGCGGTGGCTCCGGTGCTGTGAAGGCCGCTTACATGCCTTGCCTTTCAAACAATAACAGTTCAATAGCCCCCTCCTCTCCCCGGCTTCTCCCGCCAAGGCCTGTGCATGCCAGCACGTCCTTTAGAAATCCTTGAACAGACTCAAAAACACAAAAGACAGTTTGTGGCAAAAGACGGAAGGAAAAAAAAAAAAGCATCCGTGTACAGCATGATATAATTAAAGTAGACCTGATGCTATAAAGCTCTGCACCAGAAAAAGAAAAAAAAAATTAAACACTGGATGAAACTCATTTCTGGCTTCATTATGCTACACTTGAGCCAGCATGTAACTTACAGCTCAGTTAAACGTGGAGCTAAAAACCGTGAATTAATACGAAAGGGGGAGGGGGGGAGGCAAGGTGTGGTGGTTGGTAAATGAAGTGCTAAGTGACGGTAGAAATGAATGAAACAAGCTGCAGTGTGCGCTATTGTCCTCGAAAGAAACAGGAACAGAGTGACAAGTCTTAAGGCTTTTCTAAAGCAGGATGCTGGAATGTTATCTCGTGCTGCTTCCTGTGAAGTTGGACATTCAGACGTCGTTTTCTTTGCTGGGAATCGCCTTGAACACTCATCACTCAACAATTATCTCTTTCCCACACCCCTACAACACACATGGCAGACTCGTATCGTTGTGGAGAACATAACGGCTATTCACTTGCATCTGAAGGAGAGATGCTTTGTTTTCGACATTCAAAAGAAATCTATAGGGATTGGGATTTGATCTCGTACTGCATTTTGGAACTGATCCACCTTACTGCCTATATGGCTTATTTTTTGCTTACGTTAAATCTAGACGGCCTTTCGATTTCATAACATTGGTGAAATTTGGTCGTTGTGATACAAGTTTATTTCTGTAATATCTCACAAAATAGGGCGGCACGGTGGTGTAGTGGTTAGCGCTGTCGCCTCACGGCAAGAAGGTCCGGGTTCGAGCCCCGTGGCCGGCGAGGGCCTTTCTGTGTGGAGTTTGCATGTTCTCCCCGTGTCCGCGTGGGTTTCCTCCGGGTGCTCCGGTTTCCCCCACAGTCCAAAGACATGCAGGTTAGGTTAACTGGTGACTCTAAATTGACCGTAGGTGTGAGTGTGAATGGTTGTCTGTGTCTATGTGTCAGCCCTGTGATGACCTGGCGACTTGTCCAGGGTGTACCCCGCCTTTCGCCCGTAGTCAGCTGGGATAGGCTCCAGCTTGCCTGCGACCCTGTAGAAGGATAAAGCGGCTAGAGATAATGAGATGAGATGAGATCTCACAAAATGTCAGGCCATACTGTGGCTGGGAAGTTATTTAATTTGAGGCGATTCCCGAGCAAATAATGTGCACAAAATTGCTCGCTTTGTGCAGTCAAGCAGACAGAGGACATCCGTGTGCGCATGCGCAGGTTTACCACCTTCTTCTTCTTCTTCTTCTTTTGGGTTTTACAGCAACTGGCATCCACAGTGTTGCATTACCGCCACCTACAGGTTTGCCTTTGACCATGCACTGACAGTTCCATCGTTCTGATCACACCGAGGTGCTCGCTGACCGCCGATATTTATAAGTTCGGTCCTGCATTTTCTTTCCATCGCAACGTAACGTCTTTTCTTCTCGCTTTCCGTTACTGTAGTCGGTCTTTCACGTTTCATTCGCACACTCATGTCCTCCATTTTTCTCTCCTGTTTCAAATTTGTATCCCACAATGCCTTGTGCGAACGGAGAAAGTCCACCACGTCATGCATGACGTAGTATCTTGAATTGGGTCATGGTGAAACAAGAAAAAAATAGCGGAGAATTTAGGGCCATGTGGCCCTAAATTCATTAATTGTTCTGTTTAAAAAAAAAAAAAAACTAATAAAATTGGAAGTCTGGACCTGAGACTACTATTTTTTTTCTTCTTAAGCAAAGGGTCGTCTCACACCAAATACCGACTTTGTTTCATGTATTATGGCTTACTGCTGTTTATAGTTGTTTTTTTAATGTTGAAACATTTCATTTCATTCTTGTTTAAGACATTTTTGGTCTCCAGCATTTCTTTACATGTGCCCACGACTTTTGCACAGTACTGTAAACGCTTCACTTTTTTCAGAGGAAGGACTGTGGGCTGAATTAAGCTGAAATGTTCATTCCATCTCATGTAATGCAAGCAACATTTTCTGAAAAAAAAACAATGTATTGCTGATATGCAGAAATATCAAATCGAGAGCATTGTATCGAAAGATAAATGCAGTATGATGTATCATTACACCCCTATTAACTTGTTTTTGTCTGACTCTTCTGTTCCAGTTTATGTAAAGCTGCTTATTTGCGGATTAAACATGATCTTTTAGTGACTTAATAGGAAGAAGCAGTCATATCGTACACAATAGGAACAGTCTGTAACAGCAGATAGTGTATCATTAGTCATCATTAGCCCAGTTACTGTTGAAGGATTAATACGAGATTAAACTCATTCAAAGCATACCAGGCATATACCTTTATATCCCAATCAGCAAACACACCTCCTCTTTATTTGCTTAAAGCTAGACTGCCTTTCATATTTTTCAAGTGTAGGTCATAAAAAGAATTTTCCCGACACCCAATTATTTTTCTTTAGTGGACCAAAAGCTACTGAATTCAAATTACAGACTTCCAATTTTATTAGTTCTTTTTTCAAACAGAACGATTAATGAATTTAGGGCCACATGGCCCTAAATTCTCCGCTATTTTTTTTTCTTGTTTCACCATGACCCAATTCAAGATACTACACCATGCATCACGTGGTGGGCTTTCTCTGTTCGCACAAGGCATTGTGGGATACAAATTTGAAACAGGGGAGAAAAATGGAGGGCGTGAGTGTGCGAATGAAACGTCCACTAAACTTGATCCAGTCTGGGGAGCAGTTGGGGGTTAGATGACTTGCTCAAGGGCGCTTCAACCACTCCTGCTGGTCCATGGAATTGATCCAGTGACCCTTTTGGTCCAGAATCTGCTTCTCTAACCATTAGGCCATGGCTTCCCCCACAATAATGTAAAGTCATAAAATAGAAATCTATAACAAAGTTTGTATGAGCAAAAAACAAGGTGCCTAAGACTTTTGCACAGTACTGTATCTTGAATCAGAAGAGGCAACAGGGGGTTAAAAAAAAATACTAAGCACACTTTTCCTAAGCACACTGTTTTCCCTGAGCGAATACGCCAGCATACTAGAAGCCATGGCTATGTTTGATGTGAACATGAACTGAAGCTCTTGACCCCTTTTTTTTTTAATACATCTATGAGTCAGTGAGCTGAAGGAGTCCTCTTCAGACAAATATGGTCTGAACTGGAGATTTCCAGCTTTTCATTGCATGCGATAATAGCCTGTGTTTGGATGGATGTGAAACGTAATTATTTTTCTAACCATGAACATAAAAGCATATTATACAGTACAACCCCGATTCCAACAAAGTTGGGACAAAGTACAAATTGTAAATAAAAACGGAATGCAATAATTTACAAATCTCAAAAACTGATCTTGTATTCACAATAGAACATAGACAACATATCAAATGTCGAAAGTGAGACATTTTGAAATTTCATGCCAAATATTGGCTCATTTGAAATTTCATGACAGCAACACATCTCAAAAAAGTTGGGACAGGGGCAATAAGAGGCTGGAAAAGTTAAAGGTACAAAAAAGGAACAGCTGGAGGACCAAATTGCAACTCATTAGGTCAACTGGCAATAGGTCATTAACATGACTGGGTATAAAAAGAGCATCTTGGCGTGGCAGCAGCTCTCAGAAGTAAAGATGGGAAGAGGATCACCAATCCCCCTAATTCTGCGCCGACAAATAGTGGAGCAATATCAGAAAGGAGTTCGACAGTGTAAAATTGCAAAGAGTTTGAACATATCATCATCTACAGTGCATAATATCATCAAAAGATTCAGAGAATCTGGAAGAATCTCTGTGCGCAAGGGTCAAAGCCGGAAAACCATACTAGGTGCCTGTGATCTTCGGGCCCTTAGACGGCACTGCATCACATACAGGCATGCTTCTGTATTGGAAATCACAAAATGGGCTCAGGAATATTTCCAGAGAACATTATCTGTGAACACAATTCACCGTGCCATCCGCCGTTGCCAGCTAAAACTCTATAGTTCAAAGAAGAAGCCGTATCTAAACATGATCCAGAAGCGCAGACGTCTTCTCTGGGCCAAGGCTCATTTAAAATGGACTGTGGCAAAGTGGAAAACTGTTCTGTGGTCAGACGAATCAAAATTTGAAGCTCTTTATGGAAATCAGGGGCGCCGTGTCATTCAGACTAAAGAGGAGAAGGACGACCCAAGTTATCATCAGTGCTCAGTTCAGAAGCCTGCATCTCTGATGGTATGGGGTTGCATTAGTGCGTGTGGCATGGGCAGCTTACACATCTGGAAAGACACCATCAATGCTGAAAGGTATATCCAGGTTCTAGAGCAACATATGCTCCCATCCAGACGACGTCTCTTTCAGGGAAGACCTTGCATTTTCCAACATGACAATGCCAAACCACATACTGCATCAATTACCGCATCATGGCTGCGTAGAAGAAGGGTCCGGGTACTGAACTGGCCAGCCTGCAGTCCAGATCTTTCACCCATAGAAAACATTTGGCGCATCATAAAACGGAAGATATGACAAAAAAAGACCCAAGACAGTTGAGCAACTAGAATCCTACATTAGACAAGAATGGGTTAACATTCCTATCCCTAAACTTGAGCAACTTGTCTCCTCAGTCCCCAGACGTTTACAGACTGTTGTAAAGAGAAAAGGGGATGTCTCACAGTGGTAAACATGGCCTTGTCCCAACTTTTTTGAGATGTGTTGTTGTCATGAAATTTAAAATCACCTAATTTTTCTCTTTAAATGATACATTTTCTCAGTTTAAACATTTGATATGTCATCTATGTTCTATTCTGAATAAAATATGGAATTTTGAAACTTCCACATCATTGCATTCCATTTTTATTTACAATTTGTACTTTGTCCCAACTTTTTTGGAATCGGGGTTGTATAACAACACAAGTAGTCATGATTATTCACTGTTTTTAACACCCCCAATTCCCCCCAAAAAATTTGGGCCGCTATGTAAACTGTCAATAAAAACAGAATGCGATAATTTGCAAATCATGGAAACACTATATTTCATTGATAACAGTACAAAGACAACGTTTCAAATGTTGAAACTGAGAAATTTTGTTGTTTTTTGAAAAAGGTATGCTCACTTTGAATTTGATGTCAGATACATGCTTCACAAAAGTTGGGACGGGGGCATGTTTACCACTGTGTTGCATCACCTTTACTTTTAACAACACTCTGTAAACGTTTGGGAACTGAGGAGATTCTTGGCTGATATACAATTTCAGTTGCTCAGGTTTGGACTGCAGGCAAGCCAGTTTAGCACCCGGACTCTTTTACTATGGAGCCATGCAGTTTTAATATGTGCAGAAAGCGGTTTGGCATTGTCTTGCTGAAAGAAGGAAGGCCTTCCCTGAAAAAGATGTCGTCTGGATGGCAGCATCTTGCTCTGAAACGTGTTTATATCATTCGGCATTAATGATGCGTTCCAAGATGTACAAGCGACCCATGTCATGTCTAATGCACCCTCCTACCATCACAGATGTTGGCTTTTAAACTGCGCACTGACAATAAGCCGGATGGTCCCTCTCCTCTTTAGCCTGGAGGACGTGGGGTCCATGATTTCTAAAAAGAATTTCTACTTTTGATTCGTCAGACCTCGGGACAGTTTTCCACTTCGCCTCAGTCCATCGTAAAAGAGCTCGGGCCCAGACAAGGTGGTGGCGTTTCTGGATATTGTTTATATCTGGTTTTAGCTTCCATCTGTGGATACAGTAATGAATCGTTTTCACAGACGATGGTTTTCTGAAGTGTTCCTGAGCCCATACAGTGATTTCTACCACAGACACGTGTCTGTTTTTAATGCAGTGTCACCTGAGGGCCTGAAGATCACAGGCATCCAGTGTCAGTTTTCAGCCTTGTCTCCTGCATACAGAGATTTCTCCAGATTCTCTGAATCTTTTAATGATTTTATGTACCATATATGATGTGATCCCCAAATTCTTTGCAGTTTTACATTGAGGAACGTTATTCTTAAACTGTTGCAGTGTTTGCCCACGCAGTCTTTCACAGAGCGGTGAACCCCTCCCCATCTTTAATTCTGAGAGACTCCGCCTCTCTGGGATGCTCTTTTTATACCCAATCATTTGACTGACCTGTTGCCAATTAACCAAATTAGGATTTTATTTTTTTTTAGCATTACACAACTTTTTCGGTTTTTTGTTGCCCCCATCCCAACTCCTCTGAAATGTGTTGGTGACATCAAATTCAAAATGAGCATATATTTTCCAAAAAACAATAAAATTTCTCCGTTTCAACATTTGATTTGTTGTCTTTGTTCTTCAAATGACAGCATAATCAGGGTGCATTTGAACAAAATGTGTGATTGAACAAATCGGCGAGTGATTCAGAATGAATCGTTTCAAATGAACCGAGTCACTGAATAGACTCAAAAATTAAAACACAAGCAGTCGTGATACTGGAGATACTATTATCATTCAGCCCTAATAGTGTCTGTTAAACCTTCTGTGTAAAGCTTCATCCTATCGTGCATCCTCTACGCACTTGAGATGGTGTTTGTACGTGCTTGTGTGTGCGTGTTGCTTGCCAGAGCTTCACGCCACTGGCTGAGCAATGCTGCATTTACCACAGTGCATCATCCACAGTAGCAATTACACTACATCTCTCTCTCTCTGCTCTCTTGTGAAGGCTCGAGTTGGGGGGCAGGCAGCCTTTTCTTTTCTCAAATCTGTGAGTCAGAGCTGCAGTGCATGTCAGGACGCATTTTCAGCTCAGGCATGCTTGAACCAGAGTCCGTCTTCCCACAGCTCCTCTCTACTACTGCCTCAAGGAAGCTGAATGTGACCTGAACCCTGTCAGCTACCAGCTGCCTGAGCAGACATGTGGGACCCATCAGATTACCGAGACTTCTAGTGAGTCAGAGTTTATAGTGCACAGAGGAGAAGAATATCAGCATGTGAGACAAGGAGGGAGGTGTGCGTGTGCGCATGAAAGAAAGGAGTAAAAAAAGAAATCATGTACCCACTACATGGTGATGACAGTACCTTAGAAAAGAAAGCAGAGGATGGAGTCAAAGTGTGTTTTTGTATTTTCCCATCCAGGCAAATACGAAAGGGCTCATTTCAGTAAAGCGCTGGTTAAAGATTGGAAGTTTGAATGACGCAAAACTACTTTGTGGCCTTCCTTTATCTGTAATGATTGGACTTTGTGACATTTAATGCTAGGGTAGGTAATTTGGAGAAACCAGCAAAAGTGAACTAGATTTTGGAATTATCCAACCAAAAAATCCCCACCCCCACCGCCTTCAGTGTTCCACTACTCCAAATCACAGAAACGCAGACTGCCTGATTACTGCCGGAGGACGAGTCCATAAGAGAGCATGGTGGGGAGAGGAGCGTCATCATATCCAACTACTTCATGTCCGTAACATTATCATGATGAATGTAAACAACGAACATGGCTAGAGAGGACTCTCACAGGTTTTTGTTTATCATGCAGCGTCTGCCATATTGCCGGGCAAACAAAGAAATAGTTAAATCAGTTCACAATGAAAATCGAGATGACTGCAGTCAGTACAATCTCTCTGAAACTATTAAAATTTTATACCAGCAGATCATGTTACATCCAAAAGCTGAAACATGCAGGCATCACAGAGCCATATCATTTACCTACACGTCTTTATTATTTATTCTGCCCACTGCTCGCTTATTCTCTCTCTCTTTCTTTCTTCAGATGGATTAAATGCAGAGGAGGAATTTTGCTGTGCTTGAGCGGACATATGACAAAAAATAAAGGCTTGTTCTTCTTAATTTACCCACAAATGCATTTATTCCACTTGAAAAGGGTTCGGCAAACCAGCTACCAGATTTGGGATACTACGACATCCTGAACTATTTAGTATTTGGGACTTCTAAATACACCGGAGATGCTAAAGGCAGACAAAAGTACAGCTGCCTCCCAATATTTTGAGGCAGGTTTTGTGCCGGAATGTTATGGGAAATTCCAGATAAATACCTTGTTATGACAAAGGTAAGCTCAAACATGGACTTCTAACAGTAATAAATAACCCATGGCCTAGATCTAGCATATTTTATGGTGTTTAGCTGAATCTACATTATTAGTACGTAAATATGCTGCTAGTTGAGCAAAGCATTAGGTCTAATAAAATACATCACGTCGAAAGCCCACATCCAGATCTACATTTTATCGTTGCTTAAAAATATACATTTAAATGGTGTTCAACTTTAGCATCCAGTGCTCCCATTTAACTGCAGCTCACCATTTTTCTCGTCTTTCTGCATTCGCCGGGAAGCGGTGTAAAGTTAAACGAGGCTTATCTCCACGTCTGTTATTACATCCAAAAGCACTACAGGTCTCTGGCATTGTTCTTTTAAATGTAACTTCAAGTTTATCTGTAAATGTACTGAATTGGGCTTACAAATCACTCATGTACACTTGTGCCGGTCGTTGGCAAACGCAAAGCTTGCCCGGTAATATGGCTGCGTAAACAAGTCCGCAGTTACGATGAAAGTTCTCCATAGCAGTCCTCGCAGCTGTTGACTAGCCTGCTAGCTTTACGCCTGGGCGAAACTGGTTGTGTCGTGTGTGTGTGTGTGTGTGTGTGTGTGTGTGTGTGTGTGTGTGTGTGTGTGTGTGCGTGTGTATGTGTGTGTGTGTGTGTGGCAGCTACGTTGCTGAACTGCTGCAGCTCACGTGTTTGTCCACACTGCCTTTTAACATTGAGTTTGACTTTGATAATGGCCATCAATAATACAATGTTTGAGTTCATTTCATTATCATTTTAATGTATATTTAGTTTCGACAGATAAAGGTTAAGAAGAGTGTGCTCGATCAATAAAATAATATTAAAAAATAATTTATACGTTTTCATGTCTGTGACGTATCACTTAGATATTGAAACTATAGTGAAAGGTCTCGGTGAAGTTATATTTATATAAGTTATGTTTATATATTTCTGTAAAGCTGCCTTGTGACGACGTCCATTGTTAAAAGCGCTATACAAACAATATTGAATTTAATTAATTACATTAAATTAATTTATAAAAGAAATATTAGTACGATTGTCAATTTACCCGAAGGAAGTATGCTAAAAGGTTTTCTAATTCAACTCACTGGCTTGTGTTTGCACCCTTTCCTGATTAACTACCACTGAAGTCTGGGATAAAAGTGCACATGGAAATAGGGGTAACAAAACACCCGATTTCAACAAAATCCCTGATTTATACAAGAAACAGCTTTGGGGTTTTTTTTTCTCTTCACACCTCCTACTTAATCATGTCTTCCATGATCCACAAAATATAAAATACAACTTTCGCAGCTACGTCCACACTAATATATTTTAGTTTTATAACGCATCACTTTTGCTACGTTTACGCCTGGCATCCACACTACTCCGGAGTTTTCGAGCCCCAAAAACAGAGGATTTTGGAAACACTGCTGGCCCCGTTTTAGCTTGAAGATTTCGGGGTAGCGCTTTAGTGTAGACGGGCAAAACCGGAAACATTTCAAAACAATGATGCAGACACCCACGGTCACTTCCTGATTGGGTCTTATTAGTCACAATGTATCCTCCTCTGCTTTCTCATGACCCTTTTCTAGAAGAAAAGAAACCAGCTTGCGTTACGCCAGCATGCTGGTACACACATACTAAGTGCACACTAATTATTTCTGATATGTAGATAAAATCCTCGTCTGGACGGAGGTCCTTTTTGTATTAAAACGCTGTTTTAAACCTAAAACGTATTGATGTGGATGAAACCTACATTGCTTCTATCTTTTGAATTATAGATGCAATAAAAAATGTTGGCTAAGGAGCAGGCATGAGCCGATCAACAGAGGTATATCGCAATGCCTACTGAATCGGACAATTTAAAAATGGCAAAATTACATCACCAGCTTTTCTTTGGCTAATCAGACGCCACTACTCTTGCCGGAGCAGTTGGGGGTTACGTGCCTTGCTCAAGTGCACTTCAGCCAGTCCTGCTGGTCCAGGGAATCGAACCAGCGACCTTTTGGTCCCAAAGCTATTTCTCTAACCAGTAGGCCATGGCTTCTCCAAATGTCCGGTTTTAAAACACATGTAGGTTCTGAGGGGTTTTCTTAGAGTTGCAACCTTAGCTGCTGTGTTGCCTGACTGTCTGCAAGATTTCGTTGAAAGTTACCAAGTAACATGAAAAATAAAAAAAAAGAGAGCATGAAAAGTCTCAGACAGTGACAGCAGCCATTGCTGGAATTTTTCTAGCATGTTAATGTTGTTGTGATACTAATAAAAAGTAAACTGTATAAGCTAAAACCCATTGGGTTAACACACTGACGAGAATAAAGAACCTGCTATTAATCAGTGTGCATGATCATTCCTACAGCAATGCTATCATTAAAACCACCATCACTGCTGCTGTTGTCGCCAAGTGTGACTGATCTATACATGCAGCCCTACCCGGAAAAGGAAAAACAACCCAAACCATCACGCCAAGCCAAGACCAGGAGGGGAATCATTTTGATTACGTTCGCTACGGATACGACATGGGACATTATTTTCCTTTCGGTTACTGTGGAAGGGCAACGTGGAGCTTTGTGTTTGGACTCTACAGATACAAAAAACTGGTTTGGGGAAAACAAGTGGCAGGAATGGATCAATGTCACCAGTTGAGCATCGGTTTATTGACAACTTGTTCTCTCAGGTCAAACAAGCAGAGCTTAGAGAAGTGTGGCTCACAGCAGGAGGACTGGGACAGCTGGGTACCTTGTGAGTGGGTTCTGCAACTGCGATGACTGTTCACTCACTTGCACATTAACAATAATCCAGTGGGAATTAGAACCACTGGCATAACGTGCTGGGACCAGATGCAGAGGTGGACAGTAACAAAGTACATTTACTTGAGTACGGCGGCGCGGTGGTGTAGTGGCTAAGCGCCGTCACTGCACAGCAAGAAGGTTCTGGGTTCGAGCCCAGTGGTCTACAGGGGCCTTTCTGTGCAGAGTTTGCATGTTCTCTCCAAGTTCACGTGGGGTGCTCCGGTTTCCCCCACAGTCCAAAGACATGCAGGTTAGGTTCATCGGTGGCTCTAAATTGACCGTAGGTGTGAATGTGAGTGTGAATGGTTGTTTGTCTCTATGTGTCAGCCCTGCGATGACCTGGCGACTTGTCCAGGATGTACCCCGCCTTTCGCCCATAGTCAGCTGGGATAGGCTGCGACCCTGCACAGGATTTTAACTTCACGACATTTGAAAGCCAAATATCGTTCTTTTCACTCCACTGCATTTCCATCAAGGTACTCGTTACGATGAAGCAGCTTTGAAAGTGGATTTTTTTCCCTTTTCTTTTCTAAGACGTGATTGATTTTTTCAGCAGGCGACACTGACACAGCCTGTCGGTAATCACTACGGTCACGTCACGTCCATAGACTGTATAAAATCAAGTTCAGTGATTTCTCAGCAGCATTATTTGAATACGATCAGTTGATGGCAGAATGGAAGGAGGCGGTTCTTCTGGGGCAGGGGTTCCCAAACTTTTCCATGCCAAGGCCCCCCAAACAGCATTAGCTTCTGGCCGGGGACCCCCTTTGCAAACCCAAAGACAATGCTACAAAATATGTAAAGAAACATCAACTTTTAGAATGTTTTCTCTTACTTTTATTCAGTAGTCAATAATTGTTACATTTGTTTAGCATAAGAATATTATTAACTAACATGTTTTCAACACAAATATTTTCGCACTGAACAATAAACTGTATAACCTCCTGTCGTACCTGATTCAACTCGTTATCCATCCTTTTTGCGACCAGTGCCTCGCGATGGAGCATGCAGTGTGTGGCCACTACATGCGGGGCCTTCTGCTTAATGAGAGCGGTCACGCCACTGATCTTCCCGGTCATTGCCGCGGCTCCGTCCGAACACACCCCCACACAACGGGTCCAGTCCAATCCGTTAGACTCGATGTAATCGTCCAAAACTTGAAAAATGTCTTTCCCAGTAGTTCTTCTTTCAAGTGCTTTACAAAATAGTATTTCCTCCACAAATCTTTCCTGTGAAATAAATCTGATGTACACAAGCAGTTGGGCCTCATTGGATAAATCTGTGCTCTTATCCAGCTGAAGTGCGAAGTATTCGCTGGCTCTCACCTGCTCCAACAGCTGAGCAGATACGTCTTGAGCCATGTCACCAATCCGTCGGCTCACGGTGTTATCAGAGAGTGGGACAGCATCGATTTTTTTGGCAGCATCCTCACCAAGCAATTCTCGGACAATGTCTTTGGTGGCTGGTAAAATCAAATCTTCTCCAATTGAGTGAGGTTTTTTAGCACGAGCAATGTGGTACGAGGCTAAAAACGATGCCTTCAGGGCCCGCTCGGGGACAGTAGCTTGCTGGGTGAATGCAGCAGATTGCCTGACCAAATGCTCTTCTTTGCGTCTGAAGAAATCTACTGTTTTTTCGGCATCTGTCGGATGCTTTTGTACCAAGTGACGCTGAAGTTTCGAAGGTTTTAAGCACTCGTTTGACAGGGTCTCCAGACAGAGGACGCATTTCGGGCAATCATGGCCATTTTTCTGTATGGCTGTAAAGCCATACTTAATGTATGCTGCCTCATATTTTCGGATTTTAGTTGGCCAGGACTTCTTAGTTTTTTTCGCAGCAGTGTCCTCCACAGCAGTGCTGTTGGTTTGTTCCTTCGGTCTCTTCTTCAAAAACCTGTCCATTTTGCGCTAGCAATACGCTAGCTTGAGGAGCAAAGCAGCTTGATAAATGGCGCAAACCGCAACATCACAGGCAATCGGAGAGATGAGCATGGCAAACGTTTCGATATGATGTATTATTATTAATAATTATATTTTATAATAATGATTAAAAAACTAATTACAATATATTTAATAATTATTATTTTTAAAAAGTATATATTTTTTCCGCAATTTTTTTGTCATCGTCCCTCCAACTTTCTGAGGCCCCCCTAGCACCCCCTGGCGGCCCCCCAGGGGGCCACGGCCCCCACTTTGAAAACCACTGCTCTAGGGAATGCACACGCACCCATGGCCCATGAACCCATGTTTCAGTTTTCTGAAAGGATTTTTCGGCTCTTCACAATGATATGAACTCATCACCTCATGAATTATACATCATATCTGGTGGTTAGCACTGTCACCCACAGCAAGAAGGTTCCGGGTTCGAACCTCATGGCCGACAGGGGCCTTTCTGTGTGAAGTTTGCATGTTCTCCTCGTGTCTGCGTGGGTTTCCTCCTACTGTTCACAGACATGCAGATGAGGTCAAATACCCAGCCACTGGGGTTGTACAAGCCAGTGCATACTTAGTGCCAGTCCCAAGCCCAGATAGACTGGGGTGGATTGCGTCAGGAAGGACATCTGGTGTTAAACCTACGCCAAATCAAATATGCTGATCCAAATAATCCGCTGTGGCGACCCCGAACGGGAGCAGCTGGAAGAAGAAGATCCGGTCTCGCATGTTTTACACGTCTCACAGAGGTTCGCACTCCACAGCGTCCCATTAAATACAGTCAGGTGGGATACTGATAACACCCGTTATGGAAGACCCAGTGGGAATGAAAAAAAATCTATCCTGTGTTGTTTTTACCTGATACATTAACATGTTTCTTATGTGAAAGGGGCTTCACTGTAGAGAATGCTGAATGTACTAATGTCAATAAAGCTGTTAAAAAGAAAGAGAGAGACTTGGACTTATTCTAGGTCAGGGGTCGAAATTAAGCATGTACCGACGGACATGGGCAAGTCATTCTCATACTTGGGCAACAATAAAATTATCACTAGTTGTCCGTTGGACAACTGTGTTTGAATGTCTATTTTACCAAGAAGGTGGTGTAGTGGTTAGCGCTGTCGCCTCACAGCAAGAAGGTCCAGGTTCGAGCCCCGTGGCCGGCGAGGGCCTTTCTGTGCGGAGTTTGCATGTTCTCCCCGTGTCCGCGTGGGTTTCCTCCGGGTGCTCCGGTTTCCCCCACAGTCCAAAGACATGCAGGTTAGGTTAACTGGTGACTCTAAATTGACCGTCGGTGTGAATGAGAGTGTGAATGGTTGTCTGTGTCTATGTGTCAGCCCTGTGATGACCTGGCGACTTGTCCAGGGTGTACCCCGCCTTTCGCCCGTAGTCAGCTGGGATAGGCTCCAGCTTGCCTGCGACCCTATAGAAGGATAAAGCGGCTACAGATAATGAGATGAGAGACAAACTGGCATTTGCTGTTCCACGTCCTCCTCGCGATATCCAAAAAAATGCCAGATGACTGACCCCTTACTAGTTCTTTTAGGAACCAATTCGTCCGCTTCCATTTTTAATTTGTCGCTGAAATTGACAGAGCTTACACGGCAGCCTATGCAAAATCAGCGATTGCACGAACTGAGTCAGCACTGTAAACCGGAACCAGGAAATCTTCCCGCCGGCAGTGTTGCCAGATACTGCTGATGTTTTCCAGCCCAAAATATGTTCAAAACCTGCCAAAACGCACTTAAAACCGCCCAATCTGGCAACACAACCGAAACTAGAAAATCTTCCGGGCCATTCCAAGGTGACTTCCGTGACGAAAGCTACTCAAATTTGGTTGAAGTCAATCTATGGCCCATAAATTCCAGAACAAATTTAAAATGTTATGCATTTATTTCATGGACATTATACAGCTCCTTAGTATAGCCAACATTTTTTTCATTTCTAACTACATTTTCATACAAAAAAAAAAAAACAGGAGGAAAATGTGACTTCCGTGACAGCTACATCCTCAAAAATATTGACTGAAGAAATGTTTTATCCAGTTCGTAGCCTTCTGGGAGAGATGTACCATTTGTCTCACACAGTATACCAGGGGGAAGTCTAGAGATTCCTAAATTAAGCAAGCCATCATAAATTAGTAAATTGCTGACCTTGGATAGCACTGGAAGTCTGTGACTTCCGTGACCGAAAAATGTGACTTCCGTGACGAGTACCTCCACCAGTATGAAACAAAGTGCAAAAGTTGTATCTATTTATTATTATTTATTTTTAAATTCCCACAAAACAATGCACAGAATAAAGTGGTCCTTAGTTCAACTTGGTGAACAAAGTTTTCCAAAATGTTATCAGCTGCAGATCCTTCGGTTTGTATGCAAGATAAAATGTCTTTATTCAAAGTGCACATAAGGTCACTTCTACAGGTTAAATATGCTTGTGACTACTTCAGATGAACAGTTTTGATTTCTGGCTATATGTCATCCACATTTCAAGCAGTCCATGAATGCTGAAATCAAACTTCAGATATATATCTTTGTAATGAGCTGCAGTTTTTAACACCTGGTGAGATTTGAAAAAATGACTATGATGTGTAGGTTAGCTTGGAATGGCTCTTCCTGGAAGTTCCTTTCAGCACCGAGATGTCGCCCGGGATTGGTTGGCGAGTGCGTGACGTTATTGTTTTCTTTACCCTTAGGCAGCCTCTCACGTTACTGCCTGAGGGACAGGGAGAAAACCACTGGGAAATGTTTTAAACAAACACAACAAACACGAAACGAACGCAAGTCGGAAGATGACCATAAAATACTCGATAGTTACGATATAATAATTTTATGTATCGCACACAGAATTTTCGGCGATATATCGAGTATATTCGATATATCGCACAGCCCTACTTGACCATGATGACACAATGTTTTCTGACTGTTTTACATGTTTAATAGAAGATACTAGTAGTTACAGTGGGGCAAAAAAGTATTTAGTCAGCCACCAATTGTGCAAGTTCTTCCACTTAAAAAGATGAGAGAGGCCTGTAATTTTCATCATAGGTACACTTCAACTATGAGAGACAGAATGGGGGGAAAGAATCCAGGAAATCACATTGTAGGATTTTTAATGAATTAATTGGTAAATTCCTCAGTAAAATAAGTATTTGGTCACCTACAAACAAGCAAGATTTCTGGCTCTCACAGACCTGTAACTACTTCTTTAAGAGGCTCCTCTGTCCTCCACTCGTTACCTGTATTAATGGCACCTGTTTGAACTCGTTATCAGTATAAAAGACACCTGTCCACAACCTCAAACAGTCACACTCCAAACTCCACTATGGCCAAGACCAAAGAGCTGTCAAAGGACACCAGAAACAAAATTGTAGACCTGCACCAGGCTGGGAAGACTGAATCTGCAATAGGTAAGCAGCTTGGTGTGAAGAAATCAACTGTGGGAGCAATTATTAGAAAATGGAAGACATACAAGACCACTGATAATCTCCCTCGATCTGGGGCTCCATGCAAAATCTCACCCCGTGGGGTCAAAATGATCACAAGAACGGTGAGCAAAAATCCCAGAACCACACGGGGGGACCTAGTGAATGACCTGCAGAGAGCTGGGACCAAAGTAACAAAGGCTACCATCAGTAACACACTACGCCACCAGGGACTCAAATCCTGCAGTGCCAGACATGTCCCCTTGCTTAAGCCAGTACATGTCCAGGCCCGTCTGAAGTTTGCTAGAGAGCATTTGGATGATCCAGAAGAGGATTGGGAGAATGTCATATGGTCAGATGAAACCAAAATAGAACTTTTTGGTAAAAACTCAACTTGTCGGTAAAAACTCAACTTGTCGTGTTTGGAGGAGAAAGAATGCTGAGTTGCATCCAAAGAACACCATACCTACTGTGAAGCATGGGGGTGGCAACATCATGCTTTGGGGCTGTTTTTCTGCAAAGGGACCAGGACGACTGATCCGTGTAAAGGAAAGAATGAATGGGGCCATGTATCGTGAGATTTTGAGTGAAAACCTCCTTCCATCAGCAAGGGCATTGAAGATGAAACGTGGTTGGGTCTTTCAGCATGACAATGATCCCAAACACACCGCCCGGGCAACGAAGGAGTGGCTTCGTAAGAAGCATTTCAAGGTCCTGGAGTGGCCTAGCCAGTCTCCAGATCTCAACCCCATAGAAAATCTTTGGAGGGAGTTGAAAGTCCGTGTTGCCCAGCGACAGCCCCAAAACATCACTGCTCTAGAGGAGATCTGCATGGAGGAATGGGCCAAAATACCAGCAACAGTGTGTGAAAACCTTGTGAAGACTTACAGAAAACGTTTGACCTCCGTCATTGCCAACAAAGGGTATATAACAAAGTATTGAGATGAACTTTTGTTATTGACCAAATACTTATTTTCCACCATAATTTGCAAATAAATTATTTAAAAATCAGACACTGTGATTTTCTGGATTTTTTTTCTCATTCTGTCTCTCATAGTTGAAGTGTACCTTTGATGAAAATTACAGGCCTCTCTCATCTTTTTAAGTGGGAGAACTTGCACAATTGGTGACTGACTAAATACTTTTTTGCCCCACTGTATACCTAGTTGTTTTACTGTTCATCATGATGAAATAAAACACCAAACACACGAGTGTTATAACTTTATTTCTATCAATCAGTAATCAAACAATGGCAAAACAAGTTGAAATATTTTATTGCATACTCTATGATGTACATCCAGATTGCTTTTTATGCAAATTACTTACCCAGTCAACCTGCAAAAAAGTAGGGCAACTGATACATGCATGCGGGAAAGTAAATTTTTGGGGTCAGTTGCCCTGAGGGCAAGTACATTCAAAAGTTAATTTCGACCCCTGTAGGTTCTGCTCTTTCAGTATCAAACGCATGGTACAGTGTGTGTGAGATGGTTACTGGGAAGACTGGTTCAGGAAGATCATTATGAGTGCTAATCTAGTGAAACTAAAAGACAGGAAAGACAAACAAAGAGAAAAATAGACATAGCAGGTATATAGCTCTTAAACACTTCATTGCGAGATCTCACATTGACATGTCTTCAGTTGCTGAAAAGCTCAGTCAATATAGTGATATGTGTGGCAAAAAAAATCCTGCATGGTAACTGCTACCATATTTGCATAAAGCCTTTGAGATTCCCTGCTTCGACCGTGCATGAATTGCTTATCAAAAAGGCGACTGTCGTCAAGCAGTCCACACCTTTTCCCTCCACGGCAAAAACGAATATGGCCCATTAGCGTTACTGTTTCTGGTGACTACAGGTAAGCAACGGGTGGGGTATTACACACCAGCAGACTTTATATTTACTCACTACTGAAGAGTAGAAGCTTCACACACACACACACGCTGTCTTTTGTTTTCTAGTCATGCGTTAACTCTCATGGTTTGGTCTTCTCCACTCGTCATTCTCCTTACTTTTATTACAGTCGCGGCCTGAGACGAGAACAAATGACGAATTCAAACAAAATATTTTCATTATTTAACATTTCATTACTGATTGCCTTTGGGCTTGGCTGCTTGGTATATTTTGGACTCCGGGAAATATTTTGCAAGTGTGTACCTAGTCTTGCTTGCCTGTATTTATGCTATAGTTGGATCAGACTTGCGAGGAATTCATTCGGAGTACTTGCCAATCTGTACATAATTGGTACAAGCTTTGTTTATTTACCTGTGCTTTGGAAACCGTCCCTGCTAGGCATAGTGTCATATCTGAAAGCTGAACGCTATAATTCTTTTTGTTTTAATTAGATATTTTCCAAAGACAAACATGGTGGGACTAGTTGTCTCAAAAATGGTAAAAATGATAGAGTATTACCAGTAGCAGGCTTTCATTAAGATGTAAACGTATTCACAATTCAGGCATGTTAGTTCCTTATCCAGTCTGGTTGAAGTAAGGAATTTTATGTACAGTAACTGGACCTTGAGCATATAACCAGTCAGTGGCGAACCATTACTATTAGAGCTGGGACTTGAGCTCAGCCAAAACTTAGCCAGACACACCAAAAAAGCAACAGGGCAAAGGATTTTGCAAGGGATTAGCGGCAGGGTGCCAGCTCGCTCTGTTGTGTGTAATTGTCGATGTTGATTTTAAAAGTAACTAAGTAAATTACACAAGAAAACGAATACTTAAGTCTGAGGGCCCGTTTACACGAGGACGCTGTCGGGTAAAAACGACTAAATATTTTATCGGAAGTGCGTTTCGTCTACACGGGGACGGCGTTTCCGAGGCTGAAAAACGGAAAAAATTGAAAACGCCTTCCAGAGTGGATAAGTTAAAAACAGCCCCCGTTGCATATCCGTCTAAACTACCCAATACGCGAAACTCTGCTCGGACCTGCTCACGTCGGGTACGCGTTTACATCATACATATGTCATATACTGTACATGCCAGCCCAGGAAGTAAGAAAGTAAGTAAAAAAGTAAGAGCATGTCTGATTACATCGATCCAACGGACCTTCAAGCTGCTCTGGCAGCTTTAATAAACGTCCAGGAGTCCTTCGAACATCTATACCAGATCTGCACATATACCGTTAATGAACAGAGGCGGGTATAGTATGCGCTTACTTTTTTACTTACTTTCTTACTTACCATAGCCAGAGTAGTCAAAGTTTTCGCGGCGCAGATGTGCAGATCAGACAAGACGGAAGACATTGCGCATGCGTGCAGACATAGCAGAGGTCTTTCACAGCACCACCTAACCGCCTGGCATGCACATCCAATTGAATTCCACACATTTATGCGTCACCGTATAGACGCAGATTTCCTCCTTGAAAACGGTCGTGTAGACGCGGAAAAAAGTGAGAACGAAAACGGACTTTTGCGTTTTTGTTTCAGAGCGTCCCCATGTAAAGTGGGCCTGAGTGAAAAATACTGGGGTGAGTGTGCGTAACTGACTATAACCAGTCAGTTACTCTAATAATAATAATAACAAAGTCTCTGCGTGGCTAACAGATGATGCAGAGGAGGCGAAGAGTTGATTGGTCAGCATTTATTCTGGTGAACAATGAATGACAGGGCGATCAACACATGGAGACAGGGGAAAGAATTCGGGCATCCTGCTTTCCAGACATTCCAAGCACGATTAAAAAAAAAAAAAAGTACATACTGTAGGCTACTGTAGGCTCACTGTGTGAGATAATACAGACTATAATAGTCGTGCACTAAATATTTGATCCGATACAAAAAGCGGATGTGTCAAAACATTCTTACATTAAAAAATAATCATATCTTGGGGTAAAAAAAATAAAAATATATATATATATACACTGTATTAATCAATATTGTCCGTACAGGATTCACGAAGCCAGCTTCCCCCTTTCCAGACATCTCAAGCACGATAATGTCCACAGGTGTGTTACACTAATTAACATCCCATCAGAAACAATAGTGAAATCCAACAAATTAACATATTTTACAATAGAGGAATTTGGGGAAGTTCACAAAAAAAAAAACTTTATTCATATGAAATGATGACACTGCTACCGGTACATGTGCGTGGAAGACAGAATCTGGAGACAGAAATCTTATGGCGTATTCACACCTACATTGTTTGGTCCGGACCAAACGAACCAAATTTCCCTTGGTCCGGACCTTTTGGGTTGGTCTGAATACAAACCACCGAACTCTGGTCCGGACCAAACAAGCGGACCGAGACCGAGCTGCAAGGTCGGACTCGGTGCAGACCAAAGGAACCCTGGTGCGGATCTTTTGGAGGTGTGAAAGCAGACCGGACCTAATCTGACAGTTTTGCTTTTTTGTACCTCGAGAGCTTCCGTCGTTTGTCGAGCATTATGGGAAACAGAGTCTTGACACTCCACTCCAAAGTGCAAACACTGTTTCGGTTGTCAAGGGAACCTTACAACAGTCGTTCAGTCATTCAGACCAGTGGTAGGCTAGACTACAGAGTACAAAAAATGAGTAGGGGGCAAACGTGGGCCGAGGAAGAAACGCGTACCCTTGTGGATATATGGGCAGATGTCCACATATCTGAGCTTTTGGAGAGAACACACAAAAATGCCGACGTGTTTGCTGTATTCAGTGAGGAAATGAAGGAGAAGGGGTTCACGCGCTCCCCAGAACAATGTCGGCTAAAACTCCGTCAGACCTACATTAAAATCAGGGACATTCTTTCAAAAAGTGGCGGTACTAGCGACGCAAAAAAGAAATTCATCTATTGCGTGAACAGCCAGAACTGTCACAACATGATGTGCACTCATCAGCGCTATCCTCCGTAGCCGCCTTGCCCTTTGTCGTCGTCGTTGATAAATTACTTGTACAACAGCATAGTAATCGCACAATCGTGAAAACAGTAAAAACTGGAAAAAACATATAGCTTTGATGACATTAAAAAGAATAACAGCACGGAAAGCCTCCATGACTACTTTTGAACTTAATGCTTTGTGCGCGTGTCGTCTCTGACCAATAGCTGAACGGCCTCAGGGCGCGTGGCTTTGTTGACGGATTTTGGTCCGCTTACTAAAATGTACAGTGTGAAAGCGAACCGCACCAAAATGAAAAAATAAAAAAAAACATTTGGTTCGGACCAAAGCAAGTGAACTATCGAACTATCCTGGTCTGAATACACCCTTAGTTTCTCGGTTGTTAACCTGTGCTACTTGCTCTCGATAGCACTGGCCTTCGAGAAGTCCTAGGGTGATACATTTTTGGTCCCTCCCACAATAAATCATAATCTGACTGGTTAACTGTGGGTGGTAGAAAAGGGCAACTGGACTTGCTTGAAGATTCTTGAAAATGTTTCACCTCTCGTCCGAAAGGCTTCCTCAGTTCTGTCTGACTAATAGATAATGGATACTCCCTATTAGTCAGACAGAACTGAGGAAGCCTTTCGGACGAGAGGTGAAACGTTTTCAAGAATCTTCAAGCAGGTCCAGTTGCCCTTTTCTACCACCCACAGTTTACTATGACCTGGATGATTGAGAATCTTCACAGACAAATCTGACTGGTTAATTCATCTGTCACTTCCTGCATAAACATGCACTGCCATGGCCTTCTGTCCCGGCAATGAAGTCCTAACCAGTGGCGGCTGGTAGTCTTTCAAACAGGGGAGGCTGGTCGGTTACGATATTTCCAGATTTTAAAAGAAAAAACACATCAATTTTGCCCATACTCTTGCCTCTGATCTGGCTGATTGTTGGCAGCGTCACAAACTGTGAAATAACAGGTTCTTTTGGCCCATTAGCCTACTGTCTAAGGCCAAGTTTACATTAGACCGTATCTGTCTCGTTTTCTTCGCGGATGCACTGTCTGTTTACATTAAAACGCCTGGAAACGCCGGGAAACAGGAATCCGCCAGGGTCCACGTATTCAATCCAGATCGTGTCTGGTCCGGTGCTGTGTAAACATTGAGAATACGCGGATACGCTGTGCTGAGCTCTAGCTGGCGTCGTCATTGGACAACGTCACTGTGACATCCACCTTCCTGATTCGCTGGCGTTGGTCATGTGACGCGACTGCTGAAAAACGGCACGGACTTCCGCCTTGTATCACCTTTCATTAAAGAGTATAAAAGTATGAAAATACTGCAAATACTGATGCAAATACTGCCCATTGTGTAGTTATGATGGTCTTTAGGCTTGCCATCCTTCCACTTGCAAGTGATAAGTGACGCGCATGCCCGATATGCACTGGGATCACACACACAGCGGCTCAGTCCCAAATCACTGCTCGTGCACTTCACTCGCGCGCACTGTGAGCTGCGCAGGGCCGGAGTGCGCACCCTCCAGAGGGCACTCGTTGTTCAGGGCGGAGTGATTTGGAGCGCAGGATGCCTGCGGAGCCGAGCGTATCCGTGTATTGGCGTTGCTGTGTGCACGCGAATCGTGTATTGGCGTTGCTGTGTGCACGCTAATCGTTTTAAAAACGTTAATCTGATGATCCGCTGATACGCTCTAATGTAAACCCCACCTAATATACATGATGGTGGTGTTGGGGGGGGTATATTTTAATATTTTATATTTTAAAATTGTGGCATGTTGTTTGAAAATTGACCTCGGCTGTGTTTTTGTTTAAAAATGTTTTCCAAATTGTAGCGGTGTTTAATTCATATCCAGAAAAACATATATTCCAATATAATATACTCCACATAAACATTTTAAATAGATTCCATATTTTTGGTCCATCCATGACATATTACTAAAGTAGCCTATTTACTGTTGTTGATGTGGGTCACTTGCTGTTAGCCAATTCACTTTCTCGTACCAGGAGAGCTGAAAGGAACGAGTATTATTCCCTACCTTTTTCACCAAGTCAATTTGAGGCGTTGGTCTACCCTGCTCTTTAATTTTAATTTTTTCCTCGAAAGGAAGACTGGCAAATGGCTTCGCCAAAATTAAATCAGCAATGCTTGGCATCCGTGCGCAGCTTTCTTGCTAGCTGACTAGCCCCCTCAAGTTCAAGTTCAGTCACTCAAATAAACGACATTTCTGGAACTAAGATAGCAAACTTAACACTATATTTACACTTTATTTACAATGAAAATATATACAAACTAAAAAAGCTGGTAGAAACTGTATGTAATGAATGAAATCGAAATGTAAGCCAATCTCTTACAATACACCACAGCACTTGTGAATCCGCATGGGACTGAACTGATGTTGCCAGATACTGCTGACGTTATCCAGCCCAAAATATGTTCAAAACCCGCCAAAATGCACTTAAAACCGCCCAATTGGGCGGTAAATCGCCCAATCTGGCGGTAAATCGCCCAATCTGGCAACACTGTCCGCTGCCTGTCTATAGTTGAAATGAGCTGTCAATCAAAGAAAATATCCGGCCGCTTTCACCAATCACCAGTCTCCTCGCGGAAACTGCCATGTCCCTCCCATGTGAGGCTCGGAGTCCGTGGGCGGGCATTTTCGCAGTATTTGTCCAATAACCGTCTTGCATTTTGAGATTGAAAAGCGCATAGCTCCCAAATGCCGTTGAAGTCCATTGAGGCTGGGAGTCCGTGAGACTCCGTGGGCGGGCATTTTCGCAGTATTTGTCCAATAATCGTCTTGCATTTTGAGATTGACAAGCACATAGCTCCCAATCCACTGAGGCTGGGCTGCATCGCGCTGTCACGAGGGGGAAAAACTCACGCACACATTAGGCGAACTGGGGAAAGTTATAACGGAATGATTTCGCACTGTAGTGGGTTGAGCACATATATTTCTATGATTCTGGATCTGAAATAGCAATGTTATAAGGTCAGCTATAACATAAGCCTAGCGCAATTCATCCTACACGATGTTCGTCATTTTTAGAGGAGGCTGAGCCTCCCTCGTTGTCTTAGAGCAATCGCCCGTTGTCCTAACCAATGAGTGAGCCGGCTCTAAACTCTTCTCAGCCTTGAGACGACGACGACGACGACAACAACAAAAATCTCATTGGATAACTCGTTTTAATGTTTTCAGGACAGTAACCCTTTCATTTCTGAAGCAAATTTGATAGAAAATGAGGCCGAATTAGAATCAGAAGAGAATGATGATAATGAAATTATGAAAACAATTCAAGAAAGAAAGAAATTAAATAGAACTTTTGAAATGCTGATATGTTTGCACCTTCTCTGAAGGCGTACAAGGCCCTGACGGTTCCCCTGTGTAACAAGCCCCCACTCGTACCGGTATATGTTCCTAGAAGTCAGGCATTGTTAATCCAGCTGAGGCAAAAACAAACCCAGACTTTCTAAAACCAATGTTTGGGGTAACTTGCTTCCCAGGATCCATTTTTCAAGCCACCTGCTCAGGCTCATAAAAAACAGGATGATAGAAGTCTAGCCCAGGGGTACACCAGGCAAGATGATAGTGCGTCCCAGTTCGTCAATGGCAATTGCCGTACAACGTTTTTATGAGTGAGCCTGCACTTCAGGGACTGGTGCTTTGCGTTTTATGCCATTTTGCAATGAGAAGCACTCATCACATAGGAGATAACGTGGTTAAGGAAAAACAAATGACGTTGTTCTCAAGTACTTTTGGAAAATAAAAAGAACAATTTCTTTTGACCAGCAAGACATTACACCGCTAAGAGTTTTACTATGCGTCTCTATTCTCAGATACATGTTCTTGTCTTCCTTGAGAGAACACGTTATTGATGTGGATGAAGCTGCACCAATTAGACATGGCTTTTATCATGTCAGTGAGGAAAGACGGAAGGTTCTTGAAGTTCAATATCTGCTCACAAACAAGCGTATTGAATCATCTTTCCACAATTTGGTGCCCTGGGAGTAAAGATGATGAAGACTTATGATCTTGTACTGCAATTTAAGGTGAATACTGACACTTCAGATCTTTCCCTAGGTCTTGTGGTCAGAAGTTTACATACAGTGACATGAACGTCATCTTGGATCTGAATGTCATGGCAATATTTGGGCTTTTGGTAATTTCTTTGAACTGTTCTTTTTCTGTGGCAGAATCATTGTACAGCATACATCTTTAATAAAAAATAAATAAAAACACTAGAATTTGGTGCACAAGTTTTAATTTTCTTTGGGTTTTCTGAAACTCAACACAGGGTCAAAAATGTACATACAGCACACCTAATATTTGGGTAAAATGTCTCTTCACAAGATTCACCTTGACCATGAACAAGCTTCTGGCAGAATTCTGGTTGGATATTTCACGACTCTTCATGGTAGAATTGGTAGAGTTCAATTAATTTTTTTTCCCTTGGCATGAACTCGACTTATAAGCACAGTCCATATATTTTCAATAGGGTTGAAGTTAGGACTTGTTTTAAGCTTAATGTTAGCCTGCTTTATCCTCCACAACCAGCTCTGATGCGTGTTTGGGTTCATTGTCCTGTTATAACTCTCAAGTCCCAAGTTGTGTTCAAATTTCTGATGGTTTATTCTGAAGAACTCTGAGGTCGTCCTCCTTCTTCATTATTCCATCCACTTTGTGCAATGAACCAGTTCCACTGACAGCAAAACAGCCCCAGAGCATGATGATCCTACCACCACCACCACCAGGTACAGTGTCCCTCTGTACATGGTGGTCATCATGGCCAAACAACCCAATCTTTGTCTCATCTGACCACACAGCTATCCTTCAAAAAGCTTTTTCTTTGTCCGTGTGGTCAGCTTCAAACTTCAGTTAAGCTTGAAGGTGTCAATTTTGGAGCAGGAGGTTATTTCTTGGATAGCAGCCTCTTAGTCCATGGTGATTTAAAACTCACTGAACTGTAGACAGTGATCCATCAGCTTCCAGTTCATGGCAGGGCTGTGCCATGGTGGTTCCCGGGTTGTTCCTGACCATCCAAACCAATTTCCTTTCAGCTGAGGGTGACAGTTTGGGTTTTCTTAAAGCAAAGTGGCTTGGCAAAATGACTACATCTCACAATAACTTGCATACCATTGTTTGAACTGATCTTGGAATTTGCAGTTGTTTAGAAATGGCTCCAAAGACATTCCGGAGTTGTGTACATCTGCGATCCTCTTTCTCAGATCTGCACTGAGCTCCTTGGACTTTCCCATTTTACTGTGTGTTGGTCAATCCAATGAGTGCTGTAAACAAACCCTTTTTATGAAGGCACAGAGAAGCTACCAGCGGTAGTCTATCATGATGACTAATAGGAACTTAAGAGACCTCGGCCTTGGCAAGATGGAAGTTTCAGCACCTCTGAATTAATAATCTAATTGAGGGTATGTACATTTTTGACCCTGTGTGTATAATTTTGAGCCTGTGTTGATTTCAGAAAACCCAAAGAAAATTAAAACTTGTGCACCAAATTCGTGTTTTTTTTAATTAAAGATGTATGCTGTACAATCATTCTGCCACAGAAAAAGAACAGTTCAAAGAAATTACCGAAAGCCCAAATATTGCCATGACATTCATATCCAAGATGACATTCATGTCACTGTATGTAAACTTCTGACCACAACTGTATACAGAGGACTGCGTTGAACAGATTAAAATAATCAAACTATTTGTAAATCGGATTTACTGCAGGGGTACTGATGAGTCCCTTTGTCAAAGAATTTGGGTGTTCGTGGTACAAGTTATATTTTAATCTACTGCATGACTGAAAAGGATCTTCTGGACTTGGTTCAGGCATTTCGACATTTTGAAGTTTAAGTTGAAGTAGATGCCGCACTGAGGGATGTATTGTGTCCATAACCCACTAACATCTCTCACTTCCCTGAACCACACAAACCACTCATCAGTGCAACGATGTATCTGCTTGCACCCATGCCATATCAAGAGTATGGATGACGGGTGCACAGTCTTCAACTCCAGCCGATTAAATCTTCATGATGTTTGTGCTCTATGATCTCTAGCCATTTACAAGCTCATCTTGTCCTATTTTTTTTGGGTTCCTACATTTGTTTATGTGTTTTAATTCAGGTGACCAAGACCACAAGTGTGTGATTACAAACGAGGCATTCTGCCATGCACATTACCAGGGCTGCAATTATCAAAGACTTCCATAGCATGTCTAAACACTGCTCTGTCTATCACCCCATTCACACTCACACTGAAAACCATATACATCACTATTATGCTGTCGTGTGGGAATCGGTGCAAAACGGTAAAGTCGAAACATTCATCTATCCCCTGGCAACCCTAGTAACACTAACGATAATCTTTTGCCACAGCTCCAGTGGGAATTGCAGTGACATAATTAATGATGCAGTAATATTGTGACTTAACTACTGATGCCTACATAATCCGAATATTCATACTGCCTCGACACGGTGGTGTAGTGGTTAGCACTGTTGCCTTACAGCAAGAAGGGTCTGGGTTTAAGCCCAGTGGCCAACGGAGGCCTTTAGGTCATATTTATGCAGAAATGTAGACAATTCCATACATGTCAACCTATACGGATTGTCCGGAAATGATACGGATTTTAGCTCATTTCAAGGGCGTACAAACAAAGTCTTACGGATTTTCAGTATTTTCTGACCTAAATTTATTTTGTGTATCATATGGCCCTTTTCCACTACCCTTTTTCAGCTCACTTCAGCCCGACACGGCTTGCATTTCGACTGCCCCAGAGCAGCACGACTCAGCTCGCTTCAGCCCTACTCAGCACCCAAAACTCGCACGGTTTTGGAGTGGGGCTGGAGCGAGCCAAACCGAGCCGAGTGGGGCTGGGGGCGTGAGGAGACACTCCCCTGTGCACTGATTGGTGAGGAGGAGTGTCCTCACATGCCCACACATGCCCCGCGAGCACGCTGGGATCTGTAAACACCGTAAACCCGGAAGAAGAAGAATTACGAGTTACAAGAATTTCTGAAGCCTTATGCGCCTCGCCTCATCTATACGCTCTTGCCAGTATCTGTTGGCGTTGTCGGTGACAACAAGCCACAGCACCAAGACCAGCAACACTAACGACTCCATGTCCTCCATGTTTATTGTTTACTATCCGGGTCGTGATACTACCGCTTAAAAGCTCACTGATGTCACTGTTTGCGCCGCCTAACGACATCACGTGACGTCCACCCACTTTCGCTAACTCCACCCAATGTGTCCACCCACTTCCAGCCAGCACGGTTCAGCGCGGTTGTAGTCGAAATGCAACTCCAACAGCCCCACTCAGCTCGACTCAGCCCAACTCGGCACGGCACGGCTCAGCCCAACTCAGCCGCGTTGGTAGTGGAAAAGCGGCATTACTTGAACATCGTCAGCTGATTGTCGCAAAAACATACAAAAGCTCGATTTATAGACAAAGAACAGCGTGTATGCAGGGGCAGATAACCCAGACTATGTGAAACCGGATGTTTATTCCTCAAGCCTCGTGCAGTATCGCGACTGCGAGACTTCGCTCGTTCAGGTCATGTGCACGATCTGCATTTAAACGCGCCAAACGGTCATTGTTCGAACGATTTTCTCATTGTGCAGAGCGACATTGTTTACACCTGAGAGATTTTGAATAGCGTCTGCTGAGTGAAAGAATGGGAACACCGAGAAAGAAAATGAGATACGGCGGGCAGTATCTTCCTGAATGGAAGGAGACATTTAATGGTGTCATTGTTCAGGCGAAAAATGAGGAGTACGCGCACTGCACAGTTTGTGTGCGAGATATAAAAGTTGCGGCGTCTGGAGTTTACGACGTGACGGAACACGAGGTCCAAACTACATCAGCGAAATTTGCACCAGAAACAGAATCAGCCGCAAATGACGATGTTTGCAAAGCCTAAGACCGATGATCAACCAACAAGTGTAATAAGAGCAGAAGTTACGATCTGTAATTTTAATGCTCAGCACAATTTGCCGCTAGCCGTTGCGGACCACCTGACAGAACTGTTGCCGCGAATTTGCACGGACAGTACAACTGCGAAATCTATCAGCTGTAGGCGCACCAAAACAACGCAAATAATCAAAAAGAGCTCGGCCCCCGAAGCTACACTACCGATCATCCAGCACTGCCGGACGTCGCCATTTTCCTTGATGATCGACGAATCCAATGACAAAAAGATGGACAAGCGACTGGCCGTTTTGGTGCGGATCTTCGACATAAACAGAGGGGCGAAGTCAAGAATCATAGACATGCCCGTGTGCAATATCGGCACGGGCGAGGCGATTTTCGACATGCTGGACGAAGTTCTCAGGCAAGTTATATTTACTTATTTATTTATTAAGTTTGGTGCGATTCAAAGGCTATAAGGATTTTATGGATTTCTTCCTCTGATACTACAGGTGGACGCCCAAAGGGGTTGACATGTATGAATTCTAAAGGCTTCACAAACTTTCAAGCACCACTGTACATTAATGGGATTTGTATATGAAAGGGGCTTTTACGCACTTACCACTGACCGTCAGTCTACACCACCTTGTGTCTTGCATTTCCATAGGTCTGCATTGATAATAAACCCCAGTTTTCTGGTCATCGCCAGCCGTTGTCCTCTTTGCTTTCACGGCTCAGCTTTGTTTGTACCCATGTGTAAGAGAAATCGCAGCGATGCGAACGACATAGCTCTGTGCTAAAGCTAATGGAGCGTAAAGTGTGGCAACCACATGGTGCCGTTTTGTGTCTTAAGCAACTGTGAGAGAAATGCAAACAATTAAAGCAAGGAGAAACGCTACAGCCTCCTTTCTAGAGATTTAGGTTAAACACCAAGGGACATCTGATAGGAGTTCCTGTGCTCACAACAAACATTTAAGGATTATTGCACTAAAATGCAATAAACTTTGATGTTCTTGTTTTATCCACTCCCTTTTTTTTCCTTTCTTTTTTTTTTCCGGGCCTTTGGCTTTCATAATCTGCCTTTGAAGTGAGCAGTCTGGAAATAATGTCAGCCTGAAATGGTTTCTCTGACTGTCACTGAGTGTGTCATATATGTTTTCTGATCGCCTTTCTATTCTTACTCAAACTCCCTCTCTCTCTCTCTCTCTCTCTCAGTGTGAAATTTAATTGACTCATCTATTAATTTGAGCCCCATTAACTGAGCAGTTAAGTCATGGGCTTGAAATAATGAGGCCTCTGAGTGGTTTGTGCACTCAAAACAACACTCGAAGTGTATTCTGAGGTAAAAGAATGAATACACTACCGTTCAAAAGTTTGGGGTCACTTTGAAATGTCCTTATTTTTGAAAGAAAAGCACTGTTCTTTTCAATGAAGATCACTTTAAACTAATCAGAAATCCACTCTATACATTGCTAATGTGGTAAATGACTATTCTAGCTGCAAATGTCTGGGTTTTGGTGCAATATCTCCATAGGTGTATTGAGGTATTTCACCCACGTGACCAAGTCACGTGACGCAGCCATTTTGGACGGCACGCTTAAGTCCTTCAGTGCAAGGCGGTATGAGATGGTGGAGACCTTTGCACATTTTAACAAGAAAGTAAGCTGTGATTCGTGTTAAATTGGATCTGTCTTTTATCACAAACACTGTACCCAGCCTTGGTATGGAGCCCTGTTTATTTATTTCTGTGTCCCGTTTCTTTCTAGCCTCTGTTACTGCGTTTTATGTCTGATGTCTGCTACATGCAACCCTAGACAAATTAACACTGCCTTGTTTCACTGCTCAGATGGGTTAACAAACACTGACCCGTTTACTTTTTGCTATATATTTCATCAAAATTGCGTTAACTGATAAACTAACCTGAAATGAAATGATCACTGCAAAGTCTGGAGTACTCTGTTGGCTCCCAATCCTGTCTCTTCACAGCTGCAATCCATTTGGCCCTCTTGTCTGGGTCAGTAGGAAACCGGTAGTGATGTGTCGGTCGCGAACGATCCGGTTCAAAGAGCCGGCTCTTTGAAGTGAACGACGGGAGCCGGCTCTTCGGTGGGAGCCGAGTTGGGGAGCCGAATTAGTTTTTTGTCCTTAGGTGCCTCAGAGAGAGAGACTTTCACAAAAAAAGTTGCTGTCCGATTGCGTCTTTTTGTTGTCTATTACCATTCAAAGGAAAAAAAGTAGCATGGTGTACGCCTACTTTTTTTGGTCGGGGGGGGTTGGTCATTCACAGCTGCGAAAATACGAAAATTGGCGTAATGCTTAAAGCTGTGGAGCGCAGGGGAGAGGAGTCTGTGAGGCACCTGAGGAGGGGAAAATCAGCTGTGTATTTTATATTGGTAATATAACACAGTTTTGCATTATGTTTGTGAGAAAATAATTTATTAATTGGTAAGTAAGTTTTATTTCTATAGTTAGAACATTGTTACACTGCTATACTTTATAAAGCTTTACAATGGCTACAAAAACTAAAAAATAAAATGGAAAACATCCTATTGATAAAATATAAATAATGTAATTAATTAACTAGTTAATTGCAGCAACTAAATCAAAAATAAAATCTCAGGAGCCGTTTGGGAGCCGAAAGAGCCGGCTCCTTATAGTAAGAAGAGCCAAAAGAGCCGAAATTCCCATCACTAGAAACCGGTAAAAGGAGCGTCCTGCACGCTGTCCCTGTCTGTTGCGGCAGCCCACAGCACAACAAGCAAACACCATGGTTATTTATAGAGTGCTTACTGACAAATTAATCTATTCTAGGTGTCTGTAACACATTTTTTTTCAAGCTGGTTCTCCCTCTCTGTCTGCAGCGTTAGTATGTAGCTTGACGTTCAAAATGGCGGACACCGGGGCGTCACGTGACCCGGTGACGTCAGGTGAAATACCTCAATAGAGGCCCATTTCCAGCAACTCTCACTCCAGTGTTCTAATGGTACAATGTGTTTGCTCATTGCCTCAGAAGGCTAATGGATGATTAGAAAACCCTTGTACAATCATGTTAGCACAGCTGAAAACAGTTGAGCTCTTTAGAGAAGCTATAAAACTGACCTTCCTTTGAGCAGATTGAGTTTCTGGAGCATCACATTTGTGGGGTCGATGAAATGCTCAAAATGGCCAGAAAAATGTCTTGACTATATTTTCTATTCATTTTACAACTTATGGTGGTAAATAAAAGTGTGACTTTTCATGGAAAACACAAAACTGTCTGGGTGACCCCAAACTTTTGAACGGTAGTGTATCTCCGGTTGACGGGAGCTGAAGCAGCCAGGTTGGACTCTATAATATAAACTATTAATATAAGCAGACTGCTGGTTAGCTCTGCATTAGCTACAAGGGCCTAGAAAGCACATTCTTCTTAACGAGAGAAGTGGAGAGTTGTAGTGAGGACACCACTTTACCTCATTTTAAAGGAACTCCAGGCAACTCTATCAAGCCATACCGGTGTTGTAGTCGAGTCACTAAACCTCGTGTCCGAGTCCAGTCTCGAGTCCCCAGTGTTCAAGTCCAAGTCATTAAATAAATTTTGAGTCGAGTCCGAGAACAAGACTCCAACCGCACCATTTGACAGTGGCTGTTTTAGCGCCATTAACATTAGTTTGTTCCTGTATGAACAGGTGAATGTGCCTTCTCTTTATCAGGGAGTGCAAAGTATTCTGTCAGAGATGGTTGGATGTCAGTGCAGGTGTGTTTATTAATACAAGTGAAGACGGGTAAACGATCCAGAACGGCAGGCAAAATCGTAAAACAGGAAACAGGCAATAGATCGAATGAGGCACAAACAGGCTATCGTAGACTCAGCAGAATCAAAGACGAGAAACAGGAAATCAGGGATCAGGAAACCAAACAAGGAAATAAGGCTCGGGAATATGTCAGCAACGCGACTCAATACTTCGCAAAGTAAGTGCGTTTTTAGTTTTTATACAGGCGCGCTGATTGCGCCTTAATCCTGTGCAGGTGCGAGTCGTTCGCTGCACCCGAGAGTCTATCTGATGCACGCGCCAAGGCGCGCCGGCGTGATACTCTTGCACAAAATTAGTACAAAAAATATCTTATGCCAAATTATTATGGCATGTTACAAAAAATAAAGAAAAAAAACCCCAGAGTCCTCGTCTCCAATTTATGAGTCCGAATGCAGTTAATGCACGAGTCCGAGTCATCAGTGCTTAAGTCCAAGTCGAGTCACGAGTCCTTAAAATTCGGGTGCGAGTCGGACTCGAGTACTACAAGCCTGAGACATACCCTGAAAAATGATTGGAATGTAGACAGGAGGACACATTTATTAGTTTATTTTCATGCCATTCCAATTTTCTGCCTTTTGAATGCGTACCAGGCTGTTACATGTACTATCTTGTCCATTTACTGTACTGTGCACAAAGCTCAAAATTAACATGTCTATCATCACAGACACTATTAAATAAAGGTCTTTTTGCCGGCAAGATGTGTCGTTCTCCGAGGTTATGACCATCCTAAGCTTTCTGAAAATATGTTGTGTTTATAAGCTGAATTACAAATTAGAGCTCTACACCGACTGGTAAATCAGTACTTTGTGAGCAACTGCATTGGTGGAACAGCAGAACTAAGTAGGTTAACTTATTTGATAGCTATTCATTCCGACTATGTTGAGATTACAGTCAGAAGACCTTGCTAGCTCGCCTACCATGCATGTTACGTTTCATAATACCATGAAGATTTGTGCTCTCGTAGTAATCTCCCTGGATAAATGATTTGTTGCATCCACCAAAAGCAGTGCCAATGAGTTTTTGGCCAAATTCAGAGGTGTGTGCAGAATACGTGAAGAGCAGGACTCACATGCACAGTACTGTGTAAAACGTTTCATCATGTGCAGCAGTAAAAGATCTTGGTGTAATCATACGGTAGACGCCAGTCTTTCATTTGAAACTCATGTAGACGGCCTTCTTTCACCTCAGAAATATTGCTAAGATAAGAAATATGATGTCACGACAGGATGCAGAAAAACTAATTCATGCCTTTGTTACCTCTAGGTTGGATTATTGTAACGCCTTACTGTCTGGATGTTCCAGCATGTGCATAAAGAAGCTCCAGTTAGTCCCGAATGCAGAACCAGAAGATATGACCGCATCACTCCTATCTTATTCACACTGCATTGGCTCCAAATTAAATTTCACATTGATGATAAAATTGACTTATAAAGCGCTGAATGTTCTCACACCGCAGTAACTGAGCAAACTTCTGAACTTTTATGACCAGCCACCCCTACTTAATTCAAAAGGTGAAGGCTATTTGTTGGTACCTCAAATAGACCCTATTTTGACCAAAAATAAATTGGTTTGAAACCTGAAAACTGGTTCCCAGTTGGAACCAAAATATAATTGGTTTTTCCAGCACAAACCTTGATGATGTCAGTGGGCGTCATTAATTTGGAGAAGAAGCAGAACACAGCAATGAGAACGCAACAGAAAAGGATGCATCTTCTGAATAAAATGCACCGAAATCAAATATCTGCAATGACAGAACAAAAGTTTGCAGGTAATCAGTGCGCTCTGCCATCTCGCTACTACCGTTTACTCCCGTTGTGAATTGTGCAACGTCTTCCGTTCATGGTGCATCGTTGTTTCAACGGTTCCGCTCAAAACTGGTGAAAACGTGGACTGGCATCAAGGCTTAAAGGATCTTGAATGGAACCGGTTCAAGAACTGGAAGATTAACTGTCATAGTTATGGGCAAAGCAAGGGGCAAAGCCGTGCCTTACAAAGCACCACGATTATGGAATGGCCTTCCAAGTAGTGTTTGGGACTTAGACACAGTCTCAGTGTTTAAGTCTAGGCTGGAAACATATCTTTTGAGTCAAGCCTTTTGTTAAAAGCTTTTTGTTAGGTAAACAAGTAGAGCTGGAGGGTTCTCAGGCATGGAGTGTTTTGATAAACTGGGATCTATGGATGCTGTCGCCCCCACCCACTCTTACGCTTCCACTCAGGTTTGTCAAGGGTGGAGTGGCTGGCTGCTTTATGTCCCAGGGCTCCCTCATGTCCGTGTTACCTTCTGGCTCTCCCTCTTAGTTACTCTGTCTTAGTTCGTCTTGCTGGAGTCCCTGCTTGCACTCAGTGCAGAAAGTACACTGTTCTTAACCATTAGGTGACAACAGGCATACCTAACAACCTGTGTTTATCGCTTTCTTCCTTTCTGTCGAGTTACACATCACTCCTGAGATACCAGTGATGCTAGTCTTTCCTGCTCTCCAGATCTGCCTGATCCATCCTGATGTCCTACTTCTGGCTGGAGTTCTCATCACTTTACCCCTGCGAGGATGGCCCTATATGTACAGCCCTTGATTTCTCCTGAAGTTCTCATTGTTTTGCTCCTGTAGAGGCTGGTCCCAAGCCTAAAGATACACTTAGAAGATGGCTGTGGACACTTAAAGTGCATATTCTGGACCGATTTCGTGGTTTTTTTAATATGAAAGTATGTCCCTTTACACACTCATCCAGAAGGGTAATTTTGCACAAGGCCATCTGTCTTCAGCAGAAAAAAATAAAATAACAAAATGCGTCTGGAAAAATCCCAAGGGAGTCTGGAGCCAGATCCGTGACGTTATCTACGGAAGCGCCAGCAGGCTGCGAGAGCTTTGCACGGTTTCAGTGCACAGTCTGTGTAGACCAAGCGCTCCCATTTCTCTCTCATTGTCCGGTCTTTTGGGAAACGATAAGTACTAATCCCATCAAGATTGGTGTTGCTACACCCTCCTACGCTACATCTGTTAACCATTTTAATAATTACGCGATAACGTTGAAGAAATTTGCAGAAAACCACCAGGTCGTTTTCTCATAAACAAACCAGCGCTGACATAGGATTCAGAAGGAGGCGTCCCGCAGATGACGTCATGAAAATCAACGTTTGCCGGGAAATCCAAATGCCAAGTTTTTTCAGAGGCGGACCAATTCGCCTCAAATGGCTTGATTTCAACTGAATTTTTCTGGTATTGCGCAAGGTAAAAAAAAATTGCAGAGAATGCAGAATGTTACAGATATTTGACCAAAGTTTAATATAAAATAGGAGAATTACATTGATCTTGCTCCTGAATTTACCCGTGATATGCACTTTAACACAAACAGTTTTGCTATGATGGCTTAGGACTACAATTGCCATGAACAGTTTTGCACTCAGGTCTCGATCAATGAACAGTCGATAACGTCAACAAAATAGACTTCATGTCAAAACTAGAAAGAATTTCCTGGTTAAACAATTGCAATTTTTGACCATATAGGACACAGTCATAGAAGTGAATTATTTATAAAATCACACTATCTATCTGTTATCACCCAAATGAGGATGGGTTCCCTTTTGAGTCTGGTTCCTCTCAAGGTTTTTTCCTCATGTCGTCTCAGGGAGTTTTTCCTTGCCACCATTGCCTCAGGCTTGCTCATTAAGGAACAATTTATTAATCTCATATGATTAAAATCTGCATTTTTTTCAGTAAAGCTGCTTTGCGACAAAGTCTATCGTTAAAAGTGTTATACGAATAAATTGACTTAAAATGGGTCAGAAGAATCATGGCATGGAGTGGCAATTAGGTAGCGCGAAAAGGTTGCTGAATTTGCTGGTGTTCATCTTTGATCAAAGCTTCGGTAGCTTGTGAGCTTCGTCTTTGAGTGTGCATACCTCTTCGTCCATTAAACAATCATATCATCGCAAATGATTAAAGTCATGTAGTGCGAGTGGAGTTGGTCACTGAAATTTTCACAGTTGTGTAGTGTGCACTCAGCCTTAGACTGCCTCTGCTGTGCCTTTCCACCAAGAGAGATGAACACTGAGTTCACTCCACTCGGTCACATTAGGGACATACCAGAACTTCGAGGATATAGTAGCTAATCTGGCCTGCCATCAAACCAACCAACTACCAAAACATCAAACAGAACTGAAATGTGACAATGTCAGAGAGGACCAACCTCCAAGACAAATTGTTTACAACAGGAAAATCAACAAAGGACTAAATTTTGTTCCCCAAGGGAAGATCTACCCAAAACGTCGATCAGAACTGAATCCGCTTGATAAACGAGAGAGGAGATACAACTCTAGTCAGAAGAAAACTTGTTAAGTTGACCTAATTATTAATATGTTTGCAAAAAATTGACAATACAATGACCAAGTTTTGTGCAGAAGGTCGAGTTCTTTCAAATAAAACAATCCGAACTGAAATCCATTGAGAACTGAGGGAGGAGACACGATTTAAATGAAAAGAAGCAAAGTTGTAAACAAACTCTTTACAACAGGAAAATCAACAAACAAACGACCAAGTTTTGTTCCTCAAGGGAAGATCTACCCAAAACATCGATAAGAACTGAAATGAGAGAGGAGATACAATTCCAGTGAGAGGCCTGGAAAATTTGTTAAATTGACCTAATTGCTAACTCGTTAGCAAAAAGTTTGACAAAACAATGACCAGGTTTTGTATGGAGTGATGGGTTCTTTCAAATAAAACAATCGGAACGAAAATCCGTAAAGAACTGACAGAGGAGATGCGATTTAACCGAACTGTGGATGACGGACGACAGACAGAAAGGCTGCAACCAATATGGCCAAACTTGCCCTCGTGTGTGGGAGAACAAGAAGCTCACCACTACCACCAAAGTCGCGGTTTATCACGCTTGTAACGTGAGTACCCTGTTATACGGCAGTGAGTCCTGGGCCACCTACGCTAGTCAGGAGAAATGCTTGCACTCCTTCCACATGAGGTGTCTACGTCGCATCCTATCTACAGTGGTGCTTGAAAGTTTGTGAACCTTTTAGAATTGTCTATATTTCTGCATAAATATGACCGAAAACATCATCAGATTTTCACACAAGTCCTAAAAGTAGATAAAGAGAGCCCAGTTAAACAAATGAGACAAAAATATTATACTTGGTCATTTATTTATTGAGGAAAATGATCCGATATTACAGATCTGTCAGTGGCAAAAGTATTGTGAACCTTTGCTTTCAGTATCTGGTGTGACCCCCTTGTGCAGCAATAACTGCAATTAAACGTTTCCGGTAACTGTTGATCAGTCCTGCACACCGGCTTGGAGGAATTTTAGCTCGTTCCTCCGTACAGAACAGCTTCAACTCTGGGATGTTGGTGGGTTTCCTCACATGAGCTGCTCGCTTCAGGTTCTTCCACAACATTTCGATTGGATTAAGGTCAGGACTTTGACTTGGCCATTCCAAAACATTAACTTTATTCTTCTGTAACCATTCTTTGGTAGAACGACTTGTGTGCTTAGGGTCGTTGTCTTGCTGCATGACTCACCTTCTCTTGAGATTCAGTTCATGGACAGGTGTCCTGACATTTTCCTTTAGAATTCGCTGGTATAATTCAGAATTCATTGTTCCATCAATGACGGCAAGCCGTCCTGGCCCAGATGCAGCAAAACAGGCCCAAACCATGATACTACCACCACCATGTTTCACAGATTGGATAAAGTTTTTATGCTGGAATGTAGCGTTTTCCTTTTTTCGTTTAAACCAAAAAGTTCTATTTTGGTCTCATCCATCCACAAAACATTTTTTCAATAGACTTCTGGCTTGTCCACATGACCTTTAGCAAACTGCAGATGAGCAGCAATGTTCTTTTTGGAGAGCAGTGGCTTTCTCCTTGCAACCCTGCCATGCACACCATTGTTGTTCAGTGTTCTCCTGATGGTGGACTCATGAACAATAACATAAGCCAATGTGAGAGAGGCCTTCAGTTGCTTAGAAGTTTCCCGGGGGCCCTTTGTGACCTCGCCGATTATTACACGCCTTGCTCTTGGCGTGATCTTTGTTGGTCGACCACTCCTGGGGAGGGTAACAATGGTCTTGAATTTCCTCCATTTGTACACAATCTGTCTGACTGTGGATTGTTGGAGTCCAAACTCTTTAGAGATGGTTTTGTAACCTTTTCCAGCCTGATGAGCATCAACAACGCTTTTTCTGAGGTCCTCAGAAATCTCATTTGTTCGTGCCATGATACATTTCCACAAACATGTGTTGAGAAGATCAGACTTTGATAGATCCCTATTCTTTAAATAAAACAGGGTGCCCACTCACACCTGATTGTCATCCCATTGACTGAAAACACCTGCCTCTAATTTCACCTTCAAATTAACTAGTAATCCTAGAGGTTCATATACTTTTGCCACTGACAGGTATGTAATATTGGATAATTTTCCTCAATAAATACATGACCAAGTATAATATTTTTGTCTCATTTGTTTAACTGGGTTCTCTTTATCTACTTTTAGGACTTGTGTGAAAATCTGATGCTGTTTTCGGTCATATTTATGCAGAAATATAGACAATTCTAAAGGGTTCACAAACTTTCAAGCACCACTGTATCTCATGGACAGACAAGGTCACCAACAGCAAAGTACTTGAAAGAGCGGGCATCCCCTCAATATATGCCCTCCTTAGACAACGTAGGATGAGATGGCTGGGCCATGTACGGCGAATGGAGGATGGTCGCATCTCCAAGGACCTCCTGTATGGAGAGCTGGCATTTGGCTCAAGACCTGTCGGTAGACCAAAACTACGTTTCCGAGACGTCTGCAAGACAGACATGCTCGCAATTGGTCTCTCAATGTACGACTGGGAACGTCTCGCAGCAGAACGCAGCATTTGGAAGACAGCTTGCAGAGAGGCACTTGTAGCAGGGGAAAGTTAGTTCAGCGATGACGCCGACGCAAAAAGAGCCAGGAGAAAGGCCACTGTAAGAGCTCAATCGACAACAGCCCATGTCTGCCCTACATGCCATCGTGTCTGTCTCTCTAGGATCAGACTAGTAAGCCATCATAGGAAATGCACGAAAAGTACTTGAACGCTTGCGACCCATGCGCTTGTCATGGACTTCGTCCGACGGCTGCCGAAGAAGAAGGATGACGGACGACAGATGGCCGCCAAGCCATGGCAATGTGGTTACATCACAGCAAACTGCAGAGGGATGCCAAGCAAGGTACTAAGCTGCCTCTCTGCCTTACTAGCCCTGCCAAAACCGCGAATTACTCATAAGGCACTTCATGACATCATACTCCTAAGCCCTACAGAAAGAAGAGCCTTGTACTGTAAGGGGTATACAAGTTACCATCCTTGTTCTATTCTCTACTGTCCTCTGATGTAAACGGCGAAGGCATAGTGCTGTGTTGTATAGCAGATTATTTCAGTGTGCGCTTGCGTGTGTATGTGTCCTCACCTTGCTGACACGATCAGCATCTCGGCTGAGCTGTCTTCTCTCCTCATCCCAGCGTGTACGCGCTTCCTGTAGCTGGTGCTCCAGAGCCTGCTGGGTTTGTTTGCTCTCTTCTTTAATGGAGAACAGTGTTGTCTGTAGCTCTGCCATTGTCTAGAAGCACGCACAGACAGCGACAGACGACATGTTTGCGTGAGTGTCAATAATCTGATAAGAAGAAAACTCTGGGTCTATGAATGTTTTGATGAATAACTGGAATTTATTTTAGTAACATTGCTCGAAAGTGAGGCTATTAAATTAATGACATTTCTCAGGAGTGATGTTGTAGCATCAATGTTTAATCATATTCTTAATACGTAGCATATATTTTTAATCTGGCATGTTATGTACTTCCAGTGTGGGGAAAAAGATCTTTTAAGCAGACTGTCACAGGACTGACGAGTCTGAAATGTTGTCTGTCCATCCAAATTTCAGCCTGTCCGAATGACGGGCCAAAGGCCCGGAACAACGCGGCCGGGGGTCCGGGTCTTGCCTTAGGGCCCCGGAAGCTGAAGGGCTTTAGATGCCTGGAGATGGCTTCTCAGCTATTTCCAGGCACATTTTTGTGATCTTCAAAGGCCAAATTGCACTCGACATTAGTGGCTAATTACACTACAAATTGACTATAATTTACAAGAAAATGTCAGAAGATTCAAGAAAAACATGCTTTAGGTTACACACACAGGTCAGTTCCATGTCTAGGAAAAAGTACAGGGGCCCAAGGATGTTCCAGTTGGTGACAACTTACTGGTCCTCATATACCCCTTTTCCACCAAATCAGTTCCAGGGCTGGTTCGGGGCCAGTGCTGGTTCACAACTCGTTCAACTTGCGAGCCAGCTGAGAACCAGTTTGCTTTTCCATAGCTCGCGGTGCTAAGGGAAGCCACGTCATTACGTCGCTGTATACGTCAGTTACATCGTTGTATACGTCAGTTACGTCGCTACGTTTGCGTAAACCTTGGCGCGAATATCGAAGCAAAAACAACACGGAAGAAGCAGCAGCAGCAACAACAACAATAATAATAATGGCTGACGTCGCGTTTGTATAGCTGCTGCTTCTCGTCGCTTAAAAATGGCAATCTTTCGCGGTCTTGTTATTGTTGTTGGTCTTAACAACTCCACCCCCCAGCTGACGTAAGCGGTTCTTTCCTCTGGCCCAGCAAAGAGTTGGTGCTAGCCTGGAACCGGTTTTTCTGGCCCCAGAGCCAGTTCTTTGTCAGTGGAAACAGAAAACCCGGTTCCAAACTAAGCACTGGCCCCGAACCAGCCCTGGAACTGCTTTGGTGGAAAAGAGGCATTATACAGGTACTATAAGAACACTCATGAAACATTATGCCAACAATGACTATTTTTACATAATATGTTTATAAGAAGTCTATCAGAAATTTAGTAATTAACAACACAACTATTCTTACACCATAGAGTTAAAATTTTGAGTTCGAGATTCCAAGCAATTTTGTAACAAAATGACTCAAAACTAGACATGCTGATATCATTTGGCATCCAGACTAAAATCTGCTGGACTAGAACTTAAAAAATAGAAGAAAATAAAAACTATTAAAATATAGATCTACAGCCTACAAAGCAAATGACTGTCATTCTTCTCATGAATGAAAAAAAAAATGCACATAATAACCATTAACTGGCAGTTTGGCACTTAACCTAATACTGTACTGCAAAGTTTCATGTAAACTGAACTCTTAATCAACTGACTGGATCAATCGGATACTGGTCAACCCTAAAACACGAGTTCAACTGCACCGTGCAATAAAAACAACAGTGAATACCGAGTGCATTACTGTTGTCTTATTTAGCGTGCCACTCAGGGAGACGGAGGTGCCTGTAAGTTTTGGTGGGGCTAGGCCCTTGGGTGGCTGAGTTATGAATTTTTAAATCCCCACACGCGTGATTGGCTGGAGCGAGGGCTCGTGCTAAAGCTTTCCACGAGCCACGCTCGCTCCTGATGTCAGATCAGGCCGAGCCTGTGCTTGTTCGAAAGGTCTTGAGAAGAAGGACGCCTTTGGCAGGGCTGGGCCTTTGGGTGGCCAAGTTATGAATTTTTAAAGGCTGGCTCAAGCCAGGGCTCGTGTTAAAGATTTTCGGGGCGAATAGCGGGCCGAGCTGCGATCATAGCGGCCGCGCCTGGGCTGGTTCGAAAGGGCTCAGGGAGAGGGAGGTACCTTGAATTTTGGTGGGGCAAGGACAATCGGTGGCTGAGTTATGAATTATTAAAGTCATGCCTGCGGGGACCCCGTTTCACAGGCCGTGTTTCGCCCAGTGTAACATTTGGAAGGAAATTAGAAGTAGATTTGACCCATATCGTTACAATTTTTCATGGGCCATCCAGTTTGATGCTTTTGCAATACAGACGGACAAATGCGAAAATTACCGGTATATGTCCACCGGTCCGGACTTATTTCCCACACTGTGCTACTTCTCAGATGGTTGGAAGAAATTTGAATTTTTGAAAAGTATTGTTACTTTCTGTTCTTGTGTTACTTCAGATTTCGTATGGTCACCGACTGTATATAAATGTTGTTCCTCTATTCAACTTACATAAGCTTTGGAAGACTGCTGGGACTGAACAGGAATCTATAAATGTCCATCAAGAGAGGCGGTAAAAAGAGAAGAGGCTGAAAAGGACGGAAAGAGCACCTCAAATTCTTAAACATGTGGCTTGGGTAGATGTTTAAAGGAGAGAAGTTGAGGAAAGGCAAATGGGAGCCAGAGGCAGCTGCTTTGGGCTAGACAGAGGATTGTTTATTGTGTGCAAACTTTGAGCAGGAATGATTTGCTTGAAATCCGCTCGTTGTGTGGGAGTAGGGAGTGAACACTTTAGAGCAACCACAGAGCGAGAGATTAGACTTATTTTGTCAGTGGGTGGACCACATGAAAGCGACAAACGGTCCATTATTATGGTAACATCAGTTCCCTCGGTAATAATTATTTTGCCATATAGATTCCCGCATCTAGTCTTCAGCCTGGAGGCGCACACTCATCCCTCCTTTCTTGTTATTCCTGTATCTTTCCTCTGATATTTAGGCCCTTTCGAGTGTAATTGCCTCGGCTCGCCTTCTGTAATTTCACAGCCGCTGTTTAGGCTGGGAGTAAACACGCTTCCTGCTGAAGCTGAATGAGTTGTGTTGTCACTCCACAGCTTGATGACTGTGCGTCTTAATGCCGGCTAACCAGGACTTAAGCGAGTAGGCGGGTCGAAATAACGATTCCTGTTAGACACCAGTAAAAGCAAATCACCATTGATGTGCATTGGGAACTATTTGATACGTTTCATCTCCGGTGCTCATCATTCTAACCATAGCACCTGAATAAAGTAAAATCATCTCTCGCTGTGAACGACCCATCGCGTCTGACTGATAAAACTGCCAGGCCCAGTTATTCCACTGCAAATGACGCAGACCCAGTGGCCTATTTTGCTCGGACAGCATCTTTTCTGAGCTTCATCTCAATGCTAATGATTAGCTAGAAAGCTGCAAATGATGACAGGGTCAAATGCGAGTTGAAAACCGGTCTCCTTTGCATGACCTGGATTTGCCAACTAGACACTGATTAAAAAGGTTCAGGAAAAGTCAAGAGTACTCTCAGCACAAGTCATGCTGACCTTTACACTAATGTACAGTACCAGGCAAAATTTTGGACACACCTACTTATTCATACGATTTTCTCTATCGTTCTGCATCGTAGAACAAGACATCAAAACTATGAAACAACATATGGAACATGTCTAATAATATGTCGTAAACAAACAAAAATGTAAAAAAAAACCCAAAATGTTCCATATTGTAGTTTCTTCAAAGTATCCAGCGTTTACCTTGATGACGCTTTGCACGCTATTGGCATGATCTTAACCAGCTTCATGAGGTCGTCACCTGGAACGCTTTTCAATTAACAGGTGCCTCGTCCAAAGTTAATTAGTGCAATTTCTTGCCTTCTTAATGTGTTTGAGATCAAACAGTACAAATCAGTGTTGTAGTCGAGTCACTAAACCTCGAGTACGAGTCAAGTCCGAGTCATTAAAGAAAATTTCGAGTCGAGTCCGAGAACAAGACTCCACCCGCACCATTTGACGGTGGCTGTTGCTGCCTTTATCTGAAAGCGTCTCTGGTGCTATGTTGGACTAACGTTCCTGCTTGACTGCACCATTTTAGTTCATAGGCTACAGATAAAAAGCTTGTTTGTCGCTCAGCAAGCCCCGCCCACTATCAACAGGGCAAATAACATGAGCGAGGGTTAACACTAGCTAGTTCATCGCTCAGCAAGCAACAGAGCAATGACCATAGCGTGTCACTTCCTTCTCCGGGTGGAGTCTTGCCAAATGACGATTGAAGTTCGAGGTTGTCCCCGTCGTCTCCTCGATAGTTCTTCTACATATGGAACACACAGCAGTGCATTTTTTCCCACTGCACGAGAAGTCTGTATAAGCAAAGCGGACAATCCTAGGGGCGTTCTCTCCAGGCATTTTAGCGCCATTAACGTTAGCTTGTTCCTGAACATGGTGTATGAACAGGTGAATGTGCATCGTCTTGCACGAAATTAGTATAAAAATTAATGTAGATATAAATATCTTATGCCAAATTATTATAGCATGGTACAAAAAAAAATCAAGAAGAACTCCGAGTCCTCGTCTCTAATTTACAAGTCTGAATACAGTTAGGGTGTTTTCACACTTGGTCCCTTTCAGCCATCCAACCGAACTCAGATCGATGACTCAGCACTTTTTGCGCATATGTGAACACTCCAACCATACCCAGACCCCTTTAAAGCGAACCGAACTGAGACCACCTCAGGAGGTGGTCTCAGTACGGTTCGCTAAAAATCAACGGTACGGTTCGCCTAATCTGCGCATTATGAACAAAAAGCGCACCGGGTTCACTTCGCCTTTTTCACTGTAGTTTAACCTTCTTCGTTTGCTGTAGTTGGTCACGTGACTGTAGCAGGGAAACTCAACTTCCTTTTGGAACTTACCACAGCCGCTGGAATACATTTATTTTCCTTAATCCGCACTATTTTGATCAAAGAATACAGCAGGGCAAGCATGGCAGCAGACATTTTGATTCAAGAGAAAATTACCCAGAATTCCGTGCACTGGGGGTCTGAGGGCTCTAGAGGACCTGGTGTGAACAGAAAGAGGACTGAGGCCCCATCAAAGCTTAACTGGACCAGAATGAGAACCCAGTCCTCTTTGTAATAAATTCACAGTGTGAACACAAAAAGAACCGAGTTCTTTTTCTATTGGTCCACTTTTTGGTCCACTTAAAGAGGACTGAGTCTGGTTCCTTTAATGGGGACCAGGTGTGAAAACACCCTTAATGCACGAGTCCGAGTCAAGTCACGAGTCCTTAAATAGGGCACGAGTCAGACTCGAGTACTACAAGCCTGATAAAAACGCAGTAAACGGCCCTATTCCACAACTGTAGTAATCCATATTATGTCAAGAACCGTTCGACTAAGTAAAGAGAAACGACATCCATCATTACTTTAAGACGTGACGTGCCTTTTAATTCATAAAAATCAAGGAAAAAAAAATCACTGAATTAGAAGGTGTCCAAACTTTTGACTGGTACTGTATAGTCCGGTGCATGTTTAACTTGGTTATTAGAAGAAGAAGGAAACCTTTATTTGTCACATGCGCACTTCAAGCACAGTGAAACTCATCCTCTGCATTTAACCCATCTGAAGCAGTGAACACACATGTGCGCACACACCCAGAGCAGTGAGCAGCCGCACTACAGCGCCCGGGGAGCAGTCAGGGGTTAAGCACTTTGCTCAAGGGCACTTCAGTCCAAGGCCGCCCCACGTTAACCTAACTGCATGTCTTTGGACTTGCAGTTAGGTTAAACCGGAGCACCCGGAGAACATGCAAACTCCATACAGAAAGGCCTCCGCCGGCCACTGGGCTCGAACCCAGAACCTTCTTGCTGTGAGGTGACCGTGCTAACCACTACACCACTGTGCCACCCTTTATTTTATTTATTTTAAAGATCCACGTGAAACTGGATTGCCCTGGGCAAATAGGAAAGCTATTTCTTGATAAGGGGGCAAGTGAGATTTAAAGAAAAAAAAAATGGACCAGGGTGTGTTAACATCAGATAATCATCATCATCATCATCATAATAATAATAATAATAATAATAATAGTTATGCTAAATCCTACACAATGTTTAGTGTGCAGGAGGTGCATTTTATCAGATTTAACCAAAGCCTGCTTTCCCACAAAGGTGCAGCAGAGGGAAAAGAGATGTGTTTGTTCAGCTTATGACAATTTTGAGCCTTTGAAAAAAAAAAAAGTTGGGGGGAGGAGATTAATGACTTGCGGTTCTTTCTACAGAAACATTGCATGAGACAAAAGATGGGCAAGCGTCCGCAAACCCTGACTCGTACACACTTGCACACTTTTTTTTTTTGTCGGCTATTGTGTAACTTAATAGGCTGACGATTTCACACATCTGCTCGTCAACCTTACATTGAACCCTGTGTGTTTTGGGGTGGGGTGAAGGGGTTCTCAAATGTAGTGAAAGAGGAGAAGGAGGGGACAAAAATACAACAAGAAAGGCTTGAGAGTTAGGTAATGAGGGGGCAATTATGTCAGATGAAAATGCCATTGGATTTTGCAGCCTTGCAATGGGAAGAAATTACCTTTCTCTCTCTCCTTTGGAACATAAACAGTTCACAGGAGTTCAGTCAGTGTGTGTTAACCCGTGCGAGCTCGCACACAAAGAAGGATGCGTGGAATAGAGGAGGTGAAGAATTGAGAAGATCTAAGCTTTAGCACAGAACCCACAGCTTGATTCATGAGCAGAGAGGAGAACCCAGGCTGAGTTTCTTTCACAGCGTTCAGTTTGAACAGATTAACTCTAATGTTAACCACATGGCTGGCGGGGGTGGACGTTCGAACAACACGCATAACAGCATGTCGGAATGGAAAGCAAAAACAAAGATCAATGTACACGTTTCTGGTGATGGAGGATATTCATTTTTATTTTTTGCTTTTCTTCGACACTACGTACTATAATTACATCATAAGCCTGATATGGATTGGACTCGACCGTAGAGAGGTGGGGTAATATAATTAGTACAGGTGTATCGCCGGGATCTGAGTCCGTATGAATTTTTCTGACAGAATCTGCACTCTCACATCTGGAACAAGATCAGCTGTGAGCTACTGCTCAATTATGTATCCCCCCCACCCCTGCTCTCGCTTATATCAGAATGCAAGCAATCGAAGGAATAGGACACTTATTATGAATGTTGACTTAAACAAATAATTAACCCTGAAACAAGGAAGTAAAGAGCAGTGTCTCTCCCCAGGGATTTCAAACAGCGTTCTAGTAAACTGGCATTTTGAAATAGCATTTTGCTTCTTGAAATAGCGTCAAAATGTTTCGTAAAGACATTTCAGTCGGTAAACAGGAAGTCGATGTGCGACAGACCTGAAAACGGTATACACGGTATAGAACCCCAAGCTGAAGCTCGGTACCAAATATCAAGCAGTTGTGATTTGTAGTTGCTGAGAAAAGTGTGATGAAAATTTTGTAAATCCACGCTATATGTTTCATAAATACTGTACATTCAGTCGGTAAACAGGAAGTCGATGTGCGACAGACCTGAAAACGGTATACACGGTATAGAACCCCAAGCTGAAGCTCGGTACCAAATATCAAGCAGTTGTGATTTGTAGTTGCCGAGAAAAATGTTACGAAAATGTTGTAAATCCACGCTATATGTTTCATAAATACATTCAGTTGGTAAACAGGAAGTCGATGTGCGACAGACCTGAAAACGGTATACATGGTATAGAACCCCAAGCTGAAGCTCGGTACCAAATATCAAGCAGTTGTGATTTGTAGTTGCTGAGAAAAATGTTACGAAAATTTTGTAAATCCACGCTGTACGTTTCGTAAATACATTCAGTCAGTAAACAAGAAGTTGATGTGCAACAGACCTGAAAACAGTATGCACGGTATAGAACCCCAAGTTGAAGTTTGGTACAAAGTAGCTATAATTTGTAGTTGCTGAGAAAAAGGGTGTTTCAGGCGGACGGAGATAAGGACGAATAGACAGAGCTAAACCAGTATACACCCCGTCCTTCGGAGCAGGGGTATAAATACAATAAGGGGAAATAAGTACTGTTATTCAATATACTTCCAGTTCTTTGCCAAATTAGACCAGGTGTCATTATGAAGGAATTATTACTGGATGGGACAAATTTACGCAGCGATCTGCAATCATGGTGAAGGAGCTTTCTAAAGTTTTCAGGGACAAAATTATTAAACCATACTCAAACTAAAAAAAAAAGCTATGGGGTCATAGCAAAGACCTAAAACGTCCCTGTCAATACACCTGGTTCAATAACACGCAGATAGAAATGTTCACGGAACCACAACTAGTCGTTCCTGTACAGGTGCAATGCAATATTTCACAATGCACTCTCAGACCAGTGATGAGGAAGGTGAGAAAGAAGCTAGCAGTCACTCAATTAAGAGAGAAAAAAAAAAAAGAGTTGCAGGACATCCTGAAAGCAGCAGGAACACCAGTTACCCAGAGAACAATGAACTGCACTGCAGTCACCTGTTTCGAGGCTCTGTTAAAAAAAGAAGCACGTAGATGTGTGCCTGAAAGCATTTCGAGAAACCAGATTTTTTTTTGAAACAAAAGACAAAAAAATTGAACATGGCAGGAATAATTCAGCTTGGTGTGTTTAGAGAAAGAAAGGTTGTGCTGCTGATCCCTACAGAAGTATAAAGGTGGGAACATCATATGAGGCTGCTTTACTGCAAATGGTACAGGGGCATATGATATGATATACCATCGAAGGAATCCTGAATGGAGTTACGTTCCAGGAAGCCTGAGGTTAGAGAAGCAGCCTTGGGCCCAAAGGGTTGCCGGTTCGATTCCCAGGACCGGCAGGAAAAATGTTAGGGGAGTTGAGTGAATGAACAGCACTTTCCCTTCCCTCTGTATCATGGCTGAAGTGCCATGATAGCAAGGCACCGAACCCTCAACTGCTCCCCGGGCGCTGCTCGGGGTACATGTACAGTTGTGCTTGAAAGTTTGTGAACCCTTTAGAATTTTCTATATTTCTGCATAAATATGACCTAAAACAGCATCAGATTTTCACACAAGTCCTAAAAGTAGATAAAAAGAACCCAGTTAAACAAATGAGACAAAAATATTATACTTGGTCATTTATTTATTGAGGAAACTGATCCAATATTACATATCTGTGAGTGGCAAAAGTATGTGAACCTCTCAGATTAGCAGTTAATTTGAAGGTGAAATTCGAGTCAGGTGTTTTCAATCAATGGGATGACAATCAGGTGTGAGTGGGCACCCTGTTTTATTTAAAGAACAGGGATCTATCAAAGTCTGATCTTCACAACACGTTTGTGGAAGTGTATCATGGCACGAACAAAGGAGATTTCAGATTTCTGAGGACCTCAGAAAAAGCGTTGTTGATGCTCATCAGGCTGGAAAAGGTTACAAAACCATCTCTAAAGAGTTTGGACTCCAACAATCCACAGTCAGACAGTCTGTGTACAAATGGAGGAAATTCAAGACCATTGTTACCCTCCCCAGGAGTGGTCGACCAACAAAGATCACTCCAAGAGCAAGGCGTGTAATAATCGGCGAGGTCACAAAGGACCCCCGGGAAACTTCTAAGCAACTGAAGGCCTCTCTCACATTGGCTTATGTTATTGTTCATGAGTCTACCATCAGGAGAACACTGAACAACAATGGTGTGCATGGCAGGGTTGCAAGGAGAAAGCCACTGCTCTCCAAAAAGAACATTGCTGCTTGTCTGCAATTTGCTAAAGATCACATGGACAAGCCAGAAGGCTATTGGAAAAACGTTTTGTGGATGGATGAGACCAAAATAGAACTTTTTGGTTTAAATGAGAAACATTATGTTTGGAGAAAGGAAAACACTGCATTCCAGCAAAAGAACCTTATCCCATCTGTGAAACATGGTGATGGTAGTATCATGGTTTGGGCCTGTTTTGCTGCATCTGGGCCAGGACGGCTTATCATCATTGATGGAACAATGAATTCTGAATTATACCAGCAAATTCTAAAGGAAAATGTCAGGATATCTGTCCATGAACTAAATCTCAAGAGAAGGTGGGTCATGCAGCAAGACAACGACCCTAAGCACACAAGTCGTTCTACCAAGGAATGGTTAAAGAAGAATAAAGTGAATGTTTTGGAATGGCCAAGTCAAAGTCCTGACCTTAATCCAATCAAAAATGTTGTGGAAGGACCTGAAGCGAGCAGTTCACGTGAGGAAACCCACCAACATCCCAGAGTTGAAGCTGTTCTGTACAGAGGAATGGGCTAAAATTCCTCCAAGCCGGTGTGCAGGACTGATCAACAGTGACCAGAAATGTTTAGTTGCAGTTATTGCTGCACAAGGGGGTCACACCAGATACTGAAAGCAAAGGTTCACATATTTTTGCCACTCACAGATATGTAATGTTGGATCATTTTCCTCAATAAATAAATGACCAAGTATAATATTTTTGTCTCATTTGTTTAACTGGGTTCTCTTTATCTACTTTTAGGACTTGTGTGAAAATCTGATGATGTTTTAGGTCATATTTATGCAGAAATATAGAAAATTCTAAAGGGTTCACAAACGTTCAAGCACCACTGTATGTGCTCATTGCTCACTTGTGCGTGCATGTGTGTGTTCGCTGCTTCAGACGGGTCAAATGCAGAGGGGGAATTTCGCTGTACTTGAGTGCGCATGTGACAAATAAAAGCTTCTTTGAAAAAAAAAAAGAAGAAAAATAATAATAGAGGAGCATTTAATCTCGTCAGCCACACAACCGAATCTGGGGAGAAGATGGACGTTTCAAATAGCTGACGACCCGAAACGTACAGCTAGAATATCTCAAAGACGTGGCATGGCTGATCCCCTGATTTGAATTCCATGGACTTGAAATTGTGAGTCCATCAGAGGGAGCCTCGTAACCTTGGGAAACTGAAGACGATGTGCCAGGTGGAACGGGCCAAAACTGAACCACAATACTGTAAAAGCCTAATTACTTCATTCCAAAGACGTCTTGAAGCTGTAATTGCCAACAATGACTTTTCAACAAAGGAATAATTTGCATAATCTGTGGCGTCTGAATACATTCATCACCTTCATTCATATTTATAAGTCTAAAGACATTGTGTGTGCAATTTTGAAGTGGATATTTGCGCTGGGAGTATATTAAATGGCAAAGCCAAAACTGTCCACATACGTATGTATTTCTCCTCACTGTACTGTAACGTTTTACCTTCTATACATGAGCAACAGAAATAATCCCAGGTATATATCTCATCCAATCTGACATGTTCATAATGTTTCCATTATATCCAGTAAGACGAGACGTTTTGTGCTTTGTCTTTAGTATAAAGACACTCAAGGAAGCGCTCACTCTTTTGGTTACATTAAGGCCCTGTCCACACGGCAACGGATTCAGGTGAATCTGATAAAATTGTTTATCGTTTCGGCCTGGCGTCCACACAGCACCGGCGTTTTGGGTGCCCCAAAACGAAATTTTTTGAGAACGGGTCCCAGAGTGGAAAAATCTGGCAACGGCGCCGTTGCGAAGTCATCTGGATGAGTAGAACGGATTTGTTTACGATGACGTCACAACCACATGACTGTCAGTGCTTCACGCCGGGTAGAAGTGTAACGAACTCGATGCGAGTTGTCAACAAATCCTATAACTAGTCCAAACACTGCGGAAGCAGTAACCAAAACCGCGCACCGCCCGTGCGCTTTCCAAAAACAAAACCAATCCCGCCAGCAAAAATAGGAAAAAAAGGAGCGATCTCACCTCTTCAGATGTTGGTTAAAGTCCGACAATACATTCCTCAAAAAGGGCGTAGAAGAACAAAGTAATCCATCAACGTGTAGCATTCAATTTATTCCGGACCATTAAAAAATTCTGGAGGATATCAGAATGTTGGCGTACCGGCTTCCATCTACCCCCATTCATTCCTCTCTCTCTCCATCTACCCCCATTCATTCCTCTTTCCGCGTCTTTCGTTTTACGCTACTGATTAATAATCAAAACTTTATGTGGCTGATGCTACAGAAGAAGGGGTTTATGCGCATGCGTCTACTTCTTCTATTGTTCTGGTGTCTCCGATGGGACCGTCTTACAGCGCACCTAGAGGTGTGGCATGTGTATTGCATCGTTTTCAGCAAGCGTTCCGTTGCCATATGGACCTGAAATGTAACTGATCCATTGCCCATGTGGACGCGATATTTTTTTTTAAAAAAAAATCTCGTTGCCGTGTGGATGTAGCCTAAAATGAGGTGTAGGTAGACGCTCCCATCTCCGTGATTTATATAGAAATCTTATTCCGTCTGAACAGTACTTTCAGACAACAACACTGCAGACATTAAGGCATGCAGAGAAGAGCAGAAATAGAGGAGATCTGAATGAATCATGACTCTGCATTCATATATTATATTTAAATAATATTGGCTGGCTTTTTTTCGTGGTCCATCAGGTATATTCCGTTCAGCTAGCATGATATTGAACGAGTCGAAGAAGAGTAGCTGAATGGAATATATTTGATAGACCACGAAAAAAAGCCAGCCATTATTATTATTATTATTATTATACAAACACACTTCATACCAGCATCCTTGAAGGCCAATGCTAGCTCACCCGCAACTCATTGCTGTTAGCACGGCAGTCCAGTTAGCTTCCAGCTGGTGTAGCAGTAGTGTTAGCGAAGGCTGATGCTAGCTTACCCGCGACTCGGTGCTGTTAGTGCGGCAGTCCAGTTCCCTTCTAGCTGGCGTAGTGTTAGCGCAGGCCAATGCTAGCACAGTCAAGCCGAATATTTACTTAGCTACTTTTAAAATCGACAACTACACACAACGGCGCGACCTGGCAGCCAAAATTCTCTCAAAATCTCGCGGTCATGTTTGTTTACAAATTGTCACAGTCGCTTGCTAGCGCAGAAGTTTTACATCTCTGACGTGTCTCTTTTCCAGGTTTTCGATGTCCGTTGGCATGTTTTTCTCTTGTAAATACGTGTGAAGAATATATAACGAACTTTGGTAGCCTTTCGGATGTTCAGCGCGTCTTTAATTTCAGTTTTCAATTTATTTATTTCGTGCTTAAACGTAGCACTGGATTAGCCTCGTCCTGTCTCTTTCCCGACAGACAAAGGAATGATTGTGCGCATGCACAGCAGAAAAGTTGTGTCATTGGATCTTTGCATGAGCTCCGATGTGTGACGTCACGTTGTCTTGACAACGTGCAATATTGCACGCTCATTCCCCATTGGGGAGAGTGGTGTAATCCATGGAGGACAATATTGTGATATGATAACAATATTGCATGCTATCAATAAACCTACTAGAAGGGAATAGAATACATGTTTTTATTCCATGGAAAAAGTGGCCCGTATGTATAATAATTATATATTATATGGACACGAGTGTTTTATTGGGAAATACACCACTCATATTTCTCATATGAGCTATATCCGGGACACTGAGAACTACAACCGAGACATATTTTTCACGATCCTCACTCATGAAGAAATCGATGAATTGTTTTGATAAATTTGGGTACTTTTCGTTTGTGAATGCCACAGAAAATCACACGTTGGCTTGAAGGTATGACGTTTATCTTCTCGTGCTGAAAAACTCATTTTTCATACAAAATACATCGCGAATCTGAGTGACGTATTTCCTGATATTTCGCTCCGATGATGCCACTTCCAGTCTTTTCCCACTGACTAGACGTGCGTTGTCAAAATGGCGAACCGGTTCAAAATTCACAATAAGTTGCGTTTTGTTTTTTTTGTCGTTTTTTGTGGATGTGTCTAAATAATATAAAGAATATTACACGGTGGCGCGAAGATATGAAGTTTATTTTTTCATGTTTATTTCACTCATGAAGATCAAGTTTGTGTCTTTGCGCAATCGTGCGATATCCTGCATACTGTATAATATACAATACTGAAAACATCAAAACTATGAAATAACATCTGGAACATATGGAATTATGTGGTAAACAAAATACGTTTCATATTTTAGATTCTTCAAAGTAGCCAGCGTTTACCTTGACGCTTTGCATGCTATTGGCATTATCTTAACCAGCTTAACGAGGAGTCACCTGGAACGCTTTTCAATTAACAGGCGCCTCGTCAAAGGTTAATTAGGCTACGTTTACATTACGTCGAATCAGCGGATCATCAGATTAACGTTCTTAAAACGATTCGCATTTACACTAAAACCGTTAGCCGTGCACACAGCAACGCCAATACGCGGATACGCTCGGCTCCGCAGGCATCCTGCACTCCAAATCACTCCGCCCTGAACAGCGAGTGCCCTCTGGAGGGTGCGCACTCCGGCCCTGCGCAGCTCACACAGCGCGCGAGTGAAGTGCACAAGCCACGATTCGGGACTGAGCCGCTGTGTGTGTGATCTCAGCGCATATCACTTACTACTTGCAAGTGGAAGGATGGCAAGCCTAAAGACAATCATAGCTACACAATGGGCAGTATTTGCATCAGTATTTGCAGTATTTTCATACTTTTATACTCTTTAATGAAAGGTGATACAAGGCGGAAGTCCGCGCCGTTTTTCAGCAGTCGCGTCACATGACCAACGCCAGCGAATCAGGAAGGTGGATGTCACAGTGACGTTGTCCAATGAGACGCCAGCTAGAGCTCAGCACAGCGTATCCACGTATTCTCAATGTTTACACAGCACCGGACCAGACACGATCTGGATTGAATACGTGGACGCTGGCGGATTCCCGTTTCCAGGCGTTTCCAGGTGGTTTAATGTAAACGGACAGTGCATCCGCGAAGAAAACGAGACAGATACGGTCTAGTGTAAACGTAGCCTTAGTGCAATGTCTTGCCTTCTTAATGCGTTTGAGATCAAACAGTAAACAGTAAATCATAAAAATACAGTAAATAGCCCTATTCCACAACTGGGGCAATCCATATTATCTCAAGAACTGCTCGACTAAGTAAAGAGAAACGACATCCATCATTACTTTCGGACATGAAGTGTCTTTTAATTAATAAAAATAAAGGAATAACATAGTATTGTATACAACCCCAAATCAGAAAAAGTTGGGACGGGATGGAAAATACAAAAAGAAAGCAGTGATTTCTAAATTCGCTTTGGCTTGTATTTCATTGCAGATAGAACGAACCCAAGATTTTTCATGGTTTTTTCTGGTCAAGTTCATTTCGTTTGTTAATCTACATCCATTCTTGCGTTTCAGGCCTGCAACACATTCAAAAAAAAAAAGTTGGGATGAGGGTAATTTAGGGCTAGTAACGAGGTAAAACAATTAAATAATGATGTGATTTGAAACAGGTGATGTCATCAGGTGATTGTAATCCTGATTCGGTGCAAAATCAGTATCCAGGAAAGGCCTAGTCTTTGAGGAGCAAAGGTGGGCCGAGGATCTCCAGTTCGTCAACAAATGCATGAGAAAATTATTGAAAAAGTTTAAAAACAATGTTTCTCAAAGAAAGATATGAAGAGATTTGGATAGTTCACCCTCTGTCGTGCATAATATCATTAAACAATTCAAGGGATCTGGAGGAATTTCAGTGTGTAAAGGGCAAGGACTGTTCAAATCAAACATCAAAGTCCTTCCCACGCCATGTGGCGCATAGGGCGGCACCGATCTCCGTTTCCACAGCCCTCGGCCTCTCGCCTATTACATAGCTAGGGTTACAGTGGGGGGCTAGTCCTCTGGTAACCGCGAGAGTTTGACTCCCCACTCACATCTGTATTGCAGCGTGCCTTGCCAGACGGCAGTAGGTACCATCTTTATGAGGGTCTTTGGTATGACTCAACCGTGAGTAGAACTTGCGCTCTCCCGATCGAGAGGCGGACACGCTAACCACTAGGCCACTCGCCGGTGGCAAGGACTGTTACCAGCAAGAAATCCAAAAGCTCCAGGGTCTGTCAGGGTATGGGGTTGTGTCAATGCCCTTGGGAAAGGTAACTTACGCTTCTGTGATGGAGCATTAATGTGGAAAATTACATTTAGATTCTGGAGCAACGTATTCTGCCTTGAAGACGACATCCTTTCCAGGGATCAGGGTGTCTACAGGTTTGTCCAAGTTCAATTTAAGACTTTTTCAGACCATGTTCCAAAAAAAATTAAGACCAAATCTAAAGTCACGCAAAAACATACTCTTTTGGAAAAAAAAAAACCCTATATAATTTAATGTAACTTATTGTTCTTGTAAACATTCACCAGAAAACACTATTCTAGTAGAAGTACTTCATTTCTTTTCCTTGACAGGCATTCACACACTCAGAACACAATATAAGGATACGATAAACTTGTAACTATCGCTACGTTCACACTGCAAGGCTTAATGCTCAATTCCGATTTTTTTGTGAAATCCGATTTTTTTGTGAGGTCGTTCACATTAACAAATATATGCGACTTGTATGTGATCCTCAGTATGAACGAAAAGCGACCTAAAAGTGTTCCGCATGCGCATTGCAGGATACGACGACGTCACACGCAGTGAGCATGGCCAGTGTTTACGGAAGTAAAACCGCCCGGTTGCGGTATGACCCATCCAATCTAGCTTGAATAGCTGCATCCCCCCAAATGGAAATCAGCTCCCTAACCTCTGCGTCCTTCCATTGAGAAGATTCAGAACCTTCACAGCCCGAAGCGTCCCTCGCATTGATGTCATGCGCAGGGGCGCAGATACGTCTTTTGAACTGGGGGGGACAAAGCTGCCAGCAAACCAACCCCAACCCCGATATGCCTGTCAAACTTGTTGTTAGTAACCATAGCAACCAAGCTCGAGCTCGCAACCTGTGCAGTCTGCGCAGCTCAACCAACCGAATATCAGTCTTTGTTTTGTTTTATGCGAGTTGTTGCAACTATGTATACACTGCTGTGCACCTCAATAAACCGAATGGTAATTAGTCTTTTGATTTTTCCGTGAGGTTTGCCTTATGCAAAGAAAGACAGCATAGACGTTTTTTCCTCCCTATAAGTAGGGGGGACCGAACGAGGTGAATTTAAATATGACTCGTCCCACCCTCTATCTGCGCCCGTGATTATGCGCCATGTTGTTGTAACTTTTTTGAGAGACCCGCCGCCTACTTCAGCGCAGAATAGTGACGTTTGTGGCTTGTTGATGACGTGTAAGTCGGATGAATGCGACCTGGCGGTTCAGACTAAAGTCGCATATGAAAAGATCGGATAGGAATCGGAATTAGGACCACATATCCAAACGGCCTGGGTCGGATTTGAAAAAATCGGATCTGTGTCGTTCATATTGTCAATAAAAGATCGGATACAGGTCACATATGGGCGAAAAGATCGGATTTGAGTCACTTCAGCCTGCAGTGTGAACGTAGCCTATGTGACAATCAGAATGCAGTCACAGCGTTTGAATCCAATGTGAAAATGTGAATGAAGTCACACACACAGAATCCAATGCAACAGTTTTTTTTAATTATTATTTTCTCTGCTTGGGGAGTCGCACTGTAAGCAGAATTGTTCAATTCCATCTTTGGTCAAACATCAATGCAGAAAACAACAGTTAAACAATGTGAATGCACATACACCTGAAACTTCGGCTCACTCACTTGCACTTCTTAAAACACTTGGAACGATACCCACACACAAACAATACTATTCTCTCACATGCACGCAATAGAATATATTCTCTCTCTCTCACACACACACACAATATTCTCTTACACCTCGCAGATCTATCCTCTTCTCCACGACCGTTAGTGGTGGCAGCGCTGAAGTCGGATATTTGAGGCTGATGCTCGCGGCCTTTAGCGAAAGCAACGTGCTTGGCGCTCTTCATATGAGAGTCCACCGCTCTTATCCCCATTGTGCCCAACTTAAAAGTCTTACAGCATGCTACACAGTATGCCTCATTGGCATCTTTGGGTACAGCTTTCAGCCACCACGAGTATTTTGCATCTTGCAGCCAGTTATCATTAAATTTGCATTTACCCATTGTGGCTCGGACTACCCTCCATCAACAGATCAGGCACTGAGTGGTTGTCAAGCATGCATGTGTCTAGCAACCGGTGGATTCGGAGCCTGTGCGGTATAATTGTGAGCATCAAAAACGATTAAACTTTTTCCCCATCCAAAGTGTACCACATTTTAACGATATGACTGAGTAAAATCTCCATAAATTTAAGATTGAAAATTTAAGACCACAGGGTTTGAAATTTAAGACAATTTAAGACTTTTTAATGGCCTTATTTTAGGAAAATTAAATTTAAGACTTTTTAAGGACCCGCGGCCACCCTGAGGGATATTTCAACTAGGGCTGTACGATGTCCCCTTAATTGGCATCGACGATGTTTACAGTGCAAACATCGTGATGGACGATCATATCGTGGGCGGGGGGGGGGGGGGATTTGAATACCACATTATTATTATTATTATTATTATTATTATTATTATTATTAAAAGTATTAGATACTCATCCGAGGCTTTGGCACGTTAAGAAAAAAAAGCACTAGGTGATGTGGAATATTTGGCCTTGATAACGGATATGTGGTCCAGCTGCAACATGATGCCCTATACGTCAGCTAACGTACATTATGTGGACCGAGAGTGGGCAATGCAGTCCAAATGCCTGCAGACGAGTTTCATGCCAGAGACACATTCAGCGGACAATTTAGAAGACGCATTGCGCGAGACACTTGCCGAAAGGAAAATAGAGGAGAAAAAGATCGCCTGCATAACAACGGGGCGAATATTGTCACAGCCATCAGGCAGTTGAAATGGCCGTGGTTAAGTTGTTTTGGGCACAGTTTGAACCTGGCCATAACCAACTCGCTTGCGGAACAGAGGGCCAGTACAGTCCGAGCGTTTGGAGTTTGCCGAGCAGTCAACACTGCGTTTGCGCACAGCTGGCTTCGGAGAAATGAGCTGCGCAAAGCGCAGGTGGAAATGAACCTCCCCGAGCACTCACTGATCACGGCAAGATATTAATCTGCTCTAACAATGAAAGACTAGTATTCAAATTATGAGAAGAAACTACACTTAAGCTATTACTCATTGTTTATTTACATCATATCAATTGAAGATGCGTTTCGGCCTTTAGTGCGCACTTGAACGCGCTAATTTTTCCAATTTATTAGTGTTTGAATTATTGCGCCAGCTTTTAAAATCATGATTTAATATTGTTTTTTTTTTTTTACTGTCTTTACATTTATCAGAATCACCTTCATTCTTCCATTTGGTTTGACATTATGGCTTAGAGTGGACCATTTTGAGTCTGAAAGTAGGCCTATTTACCAGATTAAAGTTATTTGACTTCTGCCGAAGTCTGCGCTTCACTGCCGTTTGATAAGGTGCAATATTTCCCGACTGAAGTCGTTAACAGTGGCTATTTGTTTGAACAACATGACCAATTTTACATTAAAAGTATAGTGTAGGCTAAAAAATGAAGTCGAAATTTATTATTAGTAGCATACTGTATTTGTGTAACCACGTTATGTTCACTAGCACGTCCCTGCACCATAGCCTACGTGAACAAGCGGTAATAGGATATTACTTTATAATGATTTATATAATTATATATTTATACAACCCCGATTCCAAAAAAGTTGGGACAAAGTACAAATTGTAAATAAAAACGGAATGCAATAATTTACAAATCTCAAAAACTGATATTGTATTCACAATAGAACATAGACAACATATCAAATGTCGAAAGTGAGACATTTTGAAATTTCATGCCAAATATTGGCTCATTTGAAATTTCATGACAGCAACACATCTCAAAAAAGTTGGGACAGGGGCAATAAGAGGCTGGAAAAGTTAAAGGTACAAAAAAGGAACAGCTGGAGGACCAAATTTAAACTAATTAGGTCAATTGGCAATAGGTCATTAACATGACTGGGTATAAAAAGAGCATCTTGGAGTGGCAGCGGCTCTCAGAAGTAAAGATGGGAAGAGGATCACCAATCCCCCTAATTCTGCGCCGACAAATAGTGGAGCAATATCAGAAAAGAGTTCAACAGTGTAAAATTGCAAAGAGTTTGAACATATCATCATCTACAGTGCATAATATCATCAAAAGATTCAGAGAATCTGGAAGAATCTCTGTGCGTAAGGGTCAAGGCCGGAAAACCATACTGGGTGCCCGTGATCTTCGGGCCCTTAGACGGCACTGCATCACATACAGGCATGCTTCTGTATTGGAAATCACAAAATGGGCTCAGGAATATTTCCAGAGAACATTATCTGTGAACACAATTCACCGTGCCATCCGCCGTTGCCAGCTAAAACTCTATAGTTCAAAGAAGAAGCCGTATCTAAACATGATCCAGAAGCGCAGACGTCTTCTCTGGGCCAAGGCTCATTTAAAATGGACTGTGGCAAAGTGGAAAACTGCTCTGTGGTCAGACGAATCAAAATTTGAAGTTCTTTATGGAAATCAGGGACGCCGTGTCATTCGGACTAAAGAGGAGAGGGACGACCCAAGTTGTTATCAGCGCTCAGTTCAGAAGCCTGCATCTCTGATGGTATGGGGTTAGACACCATCAATGCTGAAAGGTATATCCAGGTTCTAGAGCAACATATGCTCCCATCCAGACGACGTCTCTTTCAGGGAAGACCTTGCATTTTCCAACTTGACAATGCCAAACCACATACTGCATCAATTACAGCATCATGGCTGCGTAGAAGAAGGGTCCGGGTACTGAACTGGCCAGCCTGCAGTCCAGATCTTTCACCCATAGAAAACATTTGGCGCATCATAAAACGGAAGATACGACAAAAAAGACCTAAGACAGTTGAGCAACTAGAATCCTACATTAGACAAGAATGGGTTAACATTCCTATCCCTAAACTCGAGCAACTTGTCTCCTCAGTCCCCAGACGTTTACAGACTGTTGTAAAGAGAAAAGGGGATGTCTCACAGTGGTAAACATGGCCTTGTCCCAACTTTTTTGAGATGTGTTGTTGTCATGAAATTTAAAATCACCTAATTTTTCTCTTTAAATGATACATTTTCTCAGTTTAAACATTTGATATGTCATCTATGTTCTATTCTGAATAAAATATGGAATTTTGAAACTTCCACATCATTGCATTCTGTTTTTATTTACAATTTGTACTTTGTCCCAACTTTTTTGGAATTGGGGTTGTATATAATTATATGTTAAATAATATATTTATATATTAAATAAAACTAACTAACTAAACTAACAAAAATCTAACTTTTTAGGTTAAATAGGCCCAGATAATACCGTATATGCATCTTTATGACAGGAGGGGGCGTGGTATCACGATGGTGGCTCTCCATCGTGATGGATGACCACCATCGTCGATGGACGATGGCATCGTCTATCGGCACAGCCCTAATTTCAACAAGACAATGCAAAACCACATTCTGCACACATTACAAAGGCAGGGCTGTGGAAGAAGAGGGCGCCTGCCCCCTCTGTCCCTAACAGAGAATGTGTGGCAAATTTTAAAATGAAAATTATGACAAATGACGACCCCGTATTGTTGCACACCTTAAGACCTGTTTACAGGAAGAATGGGACAAAATAACACTTGAAACGCTTCATCACTTGGCGTCTTCAGTCCCTAAACATCTTACAAGTGTTGCGAGAAGGAATGGTAACATTACAAAGTGGTAAATGTTTTAATGTCCCAACTTTTTTTGAAATGTGTTGCAAGAATCAAAATTGTAATGCGTTTATTTAAAAAAAAAAGCAATAAAATCCCTTAAGTAAAACATAAAATAACGTGCTTTTGTATTTTCAGGGGGTCAAATACAGGTCAAAGATGATTTACAAATCATTGTTTTAAGTTTTATTTCAAATTTCAGCATACTGTCCCAACCTTTTCGAATTTGAGGTTGCATATATGAACTAATATATAGTGTCAGGAACAATCACTCAACCTTTCCAAAACGACCCTTGACTTGCAAGTGACGTCAAAGCAAAATAGAAACCCGGATGTCGGCCATGTTGGTGGATATACGAACGCGGGGTCAAGCGACATTCCATACAAAACATAGATCACGCAAGGTGCGCAACTCTCTTTGTTTTCCCACTGCTTTAAGCGTTCTTTTAGCTAGGCCACATCTTTGTGCTGTATATGGTCGTGGTCATGACAGTACTCGTGATCGTGGCACGTTCCGATTTTTTAGAATTCCATCCGTGATTCGGAAAGAGGGCAAGGAAACTCTGAGGCTTAGTACGGAGAGGAGACGAGCACGGCTGAACAACATCGGCAGGGCTGATCTAACGGGGCGAAAACCAAAACAGCTCGTGTTTGCGGTAATCTTTTATCTCAGGTGAGATTCAAAAGCGATATCATCATGGAAGGATTTTATTTCGTGTTGCTAGAATTTTGCTATAAAATGAGCGTTCTCTTGTCGTGGTTCACTCGGTCGTTGTTATATTTTAGCACGTGTATTAGCACTTTGCTTCTAAGAGCGCCAGCAAAATTATATGATAGAAACGATCCAGACTGGGCACCTGCTCAGAAAATGGGCTCCGTTTGGTCCAAAATCTGACTTGATTCTTCGGCAGCCGAACCAGATAGGACGTGATATCTGGGTACTTGATGGTCGGTAGAAGCGCCTTATCTTCAGAAGTATCTGACTTTTTAAAATAATACGGGTCAGAACCACACACATCTATCTTCTCTTTGCATCAACTCTTTGCTCGATCGTTCAAATCGTGGGAATACTGAGAAAATTCAGCGTTGTTTAGACACTCTTTCAGCGGCTGTCATCCTAGTTGCTATGCTATAATATTGTTATATTAGAACTAACTTAGGGCGGCACGGTGGTGTAGTGGTTAGCACTGTCGCCTCACAGCAAGAAGGTCCGGGTTCGAGCCCCGTGGCCGGCGAGGGCCTTTCTGTGCGGAGTTTGCATGTTCTCCCCGTGTCCGCGTGGGTTTCCTCCGGGTGCTCCGGTTTCCCCCACAGTCCAAAGACATGCAGGTTAGGTTAACTGGTGACTCTAAATTGACCGTAGGTGTGAATGTGAGTGTGAATGGTTGTCTGTGTCTATGTGTCAGCCCTGTGATGACCTGGCGACTTGTCCAGGGTGTACCCCGCCTTTCGCCCGTAGTCAGCTGGGATAGGCTCCAGCTTGCCTGCGACCCTGTAGAAGGATAAAGCGGCTACAGATAATGAGATGAGAACTAACTTAGTATATGGTATATATGGTATATATTTATTTATGGGGATAATTTATATATTCATATTTACAGGGATAGGTATGTAGTAGATATTTATTTTGTAATTATATATTTATATAGATATTTATGAAATGTATATATGGTATGTAGTATATATTTTTGTAATTAAATATTTATATAGATATTTATGAAGTGTATATATATATAGTATGTAGTATATATTTATTTTTGTAATTATATATTTATATAGATATTCATGAAGTGTATATATGGTATATATTTTTATAGGTGTATTAATGTAGTTTGGATTTCGGGGTAGTTAAAAAGGGGTGGGAAATTAAAAAAGTATTGTACTTCTTCCCACTCCTTTTTCGAACAGTGTGCGGTGTTTTGTAATGCCTTAGCTCTTTGTTATTTTATTTATTTTTTTAATTTCTCGTTTTCTTTCTTTTGTATGTACAAATAGTTACATACATTTTTTATACATGTTCGAAATAAAAATAAATTCATAAAAATGCATTCATTCATTCATTCATTCATTCAAGTTGCTCTGTATATCTGCCATCATGGCGGACGCTCATGACGTAACACGTTTTGATCACGTGGTTGCAAGTCATCTATTGTCTATCCCTTTAAAACAATCCTTCGGCCAAGAAGAGAGTGTTTACCTGTGCAGACTTAGCAAGCTTCTGGGTGTATTCCTTCTCAAGCTGCTTCACCCTGCTGTTTGCCTGGAATGACAGAAATTGAAAAGGGGTGGGTGGTGGGGGAGACAAAGAGAGAGACATGAAACCGAATCAGCTGTTAGGAAGTGAGTGCACAGACTGTGACCTCGGTGGTTAGCAGGTATGTTGATATCTTCTTATTGCTAGCGTGCTGAGCACCAACCATCTCAGCTGGAACCAGGTACCAGTCTTGATCCTCAGTTAACTATTCCTCACTTAACAGAGAGGATAAAATCTACAGAATTAGCTACGAAAATTAAAACACCCGACAACGTGAAAAGCTGTAGAAGCTCTGTATACGGGTGAATATGCAACCAATGTGTTAATTATTTCAGTGGATAATTGATATCATTATGCTTATGAATAAATAACTGTTAGAATTTTATACGGGCACATATGGTTCATTCATTCATTTATTCATTCCTTTTCAGTAAACACTTTTTGCTGGTCACGGTCATAGTGGCTCAGGTGTTTATCCCTGGATGGCACGACAGTCTATTACATGGTACCACAAACACACATTCACAGGCAGCAACCCTAACCCACTGTGCATATTTGTAGCTACCTATTCGGAACCATGATTACAGGACTGTTGCTGATTGGATTAGGCATTACCTTGGTTTATCGAGGAAATCAGACAACGGTGACAGCTGTTCAAAGCCCCACAAAGCTGCCCGATATGATTGGAGTGGTGGGCAAAGCTGTTGGCACTCACACTGTGGACATTCAGGACTTGAACCACAAAATGGTTGTTATCTCGGAGCAGCTTTCAGCTTTGCAAGGAATACGTTTTTCGGAGACCAATTTGAATTTGAATAAAATGGACGGAATGGACAGATATGGACAAGTGGTGTGGACGTGCAAAGACTGCGTCTGGAAAGACCAAACAATCTATATCTTATCGACATTCGGCTCCCTGAGACAGCACCGGCCTCTGTTCAGGCCGTTGCTGAGGCAACATCTCCCCCTGAAGGTCACTGCCGGGAGACACTCTCGCATTCCTTCTCTAACTTTCCGCGGTCGCCATTTTTACCCCCAGTGTGACAAGCGGGTGTGTGACCAGCGCCTTCCTGGCTGCAGGAGCGGACGGCTGCTTGCTTGCGCTGGATTACCTCCTCCCCTCCCCCTGATTCCCCCCCTCAAGTCCCGTGTTTAAAGTGTACTTGTGTTGTTGTGTGCTTATGTGCAAAGGTTTTTTAAATGTTCCCACACTGTACTCCTGACAGGAGCATAGTGGGGGGGGTGTTCTTTTTTTCCTTATCTCTCCTCATGTTGTGTTTCCTTTTTATCTTCATCCCTGTCTTCCTGTCCTGTCTACCCTATGTCAATTGTATGTTGTATATGTACGGACAGGTTGACGGCTAATTTCGCTGGTACATGTGACTAGTGACAATAAAGGGCATCATCATCAAATGCTGGGTTGCATCAGACGTCAAATCCGCCTAATTAGACATGCAAGACATGAAGTAGTGGTCAGCTAAGCTCACTGTTAACAAAGCGTTACTATCGCTAGGGCACCTCATGAGTTGTTAAAACGCCCTACGCTTGCGTTGTTTTGGGCTGTTTGAATCGAACCAACCATAAAACTGATCAAAGTTTCTTCTGGGTTCCCCGTGAAGTGATAAAAAGGACTAAAAGTTACTAAAAGACGACGTGAAAGGTGGCTCTTGAACCTTGAGTCGAAGAACGCTCGGGTTTGTAGCGATCGCTTCATGAAAGGTTTGCAAATTCCTCAGATTTATTTCGTTTGGATTCACAAATCCCCTTTCTCACCATTTTTCGTGATGTTTTGAAGTTCTCAAGTCCTCAGATGTGTTTTCGTTTGCTGTTTGGTCGTGTTCGCCTTATTGCAATCAAACATGTATGTTTCCACTTTATTTCGATTGGGCGCCTACACTGAACTAGAGAGATGAGATAATCGAGATGATCCATGGAAACGCAAAAGCAGAGCTCACAAGTTAACAGCACAAAACTGCTTCTCCAGCCATGTAGTTACAGTGAGCTGTGATAACTTCTCCATCCTGTTTCACCAATACCCAGGTCTTTACGGAGTTTCTGTGGATCTTTGTGAATGAGGTACCTGGAGAGAAGAGCAGGGTGGACTGAGAATCAAGCGGCTGTGGTTTGTTTACACCAGATATACCCGGGCATAAACGATACAGGATTTATCTTGCAGTGTCCTGATCCCCAGATCTTTAGCCCAGCCACATATAAAAAGTTGTACTCCTCCGTGCTCTTCCAGGTTTTCGTCTGTGTGTCCATGCAGAACGATGTCTGCAGTACCAGGTAGTTTGAGATGTCAGGGAACACAATGGACGGATAATTTTCCAACTTGTAGGAAAAGTCCTTCTTTACTAGTGTGTAAGGATCCGTCCCATTGCAAAGAGCAACTTTCTGAAGGTATCTTGACCGTGCATTGGCCTCTAAACTGCGAAAATAGTTGGAGATGGTTTCACTAAATTGGTTTGTCTGACCACCACTTCATTCACCGGAAGTAAACTCACATGACTGAATACAACCTATTACAGTTCACGGATACTCCTGTCAAACTTAAAACCCAAAAACTATCTGACTATAAAAACAACTGAATCGAAAAGGTAACGTAAAGGCATTACCCAAATAATGCTAATCAAATTAATTAAATAACTTCCCCTTTGCGGTATAATTTGCTCTTCGACGTAGCTACTATAACTGAGTGATAAATTGAGACTGGATTTCACACACCGCAGGACGATTTCGAGAGACGATCATTTAAGATCAGAAATTTCCAATTGTCTGGAGGAGCGAATCAGCTCAAAACAAGATCAGCTGTGAGCTACTGCTCACTTGCGTATCCCCCCCGCTCATATCATAATGCACGCAATCGAAGGAATAGGACGCTTATTATGAATGTTGACTTCAACAAATAATTAACCCTGAAACCATTTCGCTTCTTGAAACAGCATCAAAATCCACGCGATATGTTTCGTAAAGACATTCAGTCGGTAAACAGGAAGTCGATGTGCGACAGACCTGAAAACGATAAACACGGTATAGAACCCCAAGCTGAAGTTTGGTACCAAGTGGCTATGATTTTTGGTTGCTGAGAAAAAGGGTGTTTCGGACGGATGGACGGACAGAGGTAAACCAGTATACCCCCCCCCCCCCCCCAATCATTCAGAGTGGGGGTATAATTAATCCAGTTATTAGTGCAGCCCTGACAGTTGCCATGTTAGATTTTATAGCTCCATGTGTCTCTCTTTTTTTTTTAATGTCTACTCATGTCTTTTCCAGCCTGCCTATCCACCAGCATTATCATACTAACTTTAAAGATAACATGACACATTTAGAAGTTCTCATGTCATATTCATTTTCACACTTTGCTTGACGATTAATATCAACATCTTTCCTCAAAGTGTGTGTGTGTGTATGAGACATGTCATGTATTTACAGGCCCAGGAGGGTGTGTGCCTTTGAGTGTCAGTGGTGATGCCTCGCTGTCAGAGCTGCTTTCCAGAGATCCGCTGAACCACTGACAAGACAGACAGAGCCTGCAGCAGGCATCGACACCTGAACAACCACTGAGAAAAACGCACACAATAGAACCCAGTGTAGCCAAACCTGCTCCCGCCTACTCTCTCTCTCTCTCTCTCTCTCTCTCGCTTTTTCCTTCATCCTCCTCTTTTTGCGTCACCATCCATCTGTCCCATGTGGCTTTTCTACCTGATGAGGTTGAAAACAAAGCATGAAGAGAGATGATGGTGGTGGTGGTGGTGGGGGAAAGGGGTGCTGTGGGACTGCACCAGTTATTTAAAAAAAAAAAAAAAAAACAGCCTGGACTTTCTTTGAAGGCTGTCAGCTCCTTGCGTTGCTATAGAGACTGCAGTCTTGCCTGCCATTTCATTAAGTATGCTGCTAGGTAAATGTTTGCGAAATGTACGTTTGCCGAGGTCCTTTAATGAGTTTCTTAAAAAAAAAAAACAAAGAAAGAAAGAAAGAAATGGCATTACGATCACTTCCATGACATCTTACAGTGGTGATCTGATGTAAAAGTGAACACCCAGCAGGGTATTATCAAATAATTGAGAGTATTCAGGCTAATACCTTCTGACATAACTATATTCAGACATCAGGAGGTTGAGTTCAATGGTGTAACCAGGGGAGTTTCTACGGTAGCTACTGAAACGACCAGGAGCTAAGTCAGGTTTTCCTGGGGCTTGTTTCTTTTTTTAAAAGGAGATTGGCATAGATATAGATCTAACCTCACAAGACACATCATCGCCAACACATTCAAAGGTTATGATATCTTTATTAGTGGTTTCTGCACTGCTCTTTTTAAATGTACGTACTTCAGTTCAGTTCAGTTTCCGTCTCCTTATCATCAGCACCATCAGCACGTCTCAGGAAACTGATGCAGGTGCCAACGGACTTAAATATCACGAGCAAAATTTATCATCAGTTTAATAAAAACACATCATTTCTCACTCTCAGCTCTCTCCTTTAGGAACACAAAGACACATTCTAAGCTACGTTATTATATTACAACGTTCAAAATCCCAGATGGCATCCCATCTCACAAGACTCTGATCATATAAATATGTCTTCCAGGTTTCTCTCTCTCACAGACAATTTTTTCCAACGTATCCAGGCTGACTTGACTGCAGCAGCTCATTTGTGGTGTCTGGACAACACAAATTTACGTTGACATTAATATCGCGTGGCAAAACAAAAACTATTTTATCCCTATATGTGACTAATATGCCAAAGGCTGGCTATGGGATGGTCGGCTGGCTGGTTCTGCCTAGGCTACAGGTCAGTGTTGTAGCCGTGTCACTAAACCTCGAGTCCGAGTCCAGTCTCGAAGTCTGCGTCATTATGGAAAATTTTGAGTCGAGTCCGAGAACAAGACTCCACCCACACTATTTGACGGCGGCTATTGCAGCCTTTATCTGAAAGCGTCTCTGCTACTGTGTTGGACTAACGTCATACATGTCAACCTTTGGTCAATCAAACCTGTATAACCAACCTCCAAAATCCGTATTTCCCTTATAAAATCCGTATAAGATGCAAATTAAAATAATTTACCTAAAATTTGAATGATAATTAACAATGATATATCCCAGTTATTTTTTATTCAATATTAATAATAATAAACCTCCAGAATGAATACAAAGCTCCAATGTTTGACAAAAACACAAAGTGTTAACAGCGTAGTTACGAAGGAAATACTTCGTTGTTTGGAGACAGGTTTCACCGAGCGGCTATTATGCGCGAGACTTCATATTAGCCACAAAGTCAGGAAAATCTGTTCGTAAAATTACGTTATAATGGCCAAATACAATGAAAAGTATTTTTCCAGTCTCACCTGTGAAAGGTAATCCCATGTGATCTCGTTTGGACGGTAAACCTGTTGGTACAGTTAAACGCAGCACATGAATGAGGCATCTTTATTCTCGGCTACTGTCTAGACGCTATACCAGAGACGGCTGAAGAATCTCCACTTTGCCACATCCAATATGGCGGCGAGGATGACGTATGATTCTACGCAGAAGGCGGCGTCTATGTTTATATGTCTATGACTTCCCAGTTGGCGGGATTCTCACAATGCGGTGTGCGCATGATCAAAAGTGGAACGAAGTCTCGCTACCACAAGATAACGCGCGATTTCATAAGACTCTTTACTGGCTGTCTGTGGTGTACAGTACGTTTGTAAATGTTACGCACTCTTATCATCGTGGGAATTGATTATAGCTCTAAATAAATATTGAAGTTTTTTTAAAGAATCCGTATAACTTTATTTATACGCCCGTATACTATGTTTATTGAATTAAATCCGTATAAAATACGGACATTCCGTATAGGTTGACAGGTATGTAACGTTCCTGCTCGACTGCGCCATTTTAGTGAACAGGCTACAGATAAAAAGCTTGTTCGTCGCTCAGCAAGCCCCGCCCACTATCAACAGGGCAAATAACATGAGCAAGGGTTAACACTAGCTAGTTCATCGCTCAGCAAGCAACCGAGCAATGAACATAGCGTGTCACTTCCTTCTCTGGGTGGAGTCTTGCCAAATGACGATTGAAGTTCGAGGTTGTCCCCGTCGTCTCCTCGATAGTTCTTCTACATATGGAACACACAGCAGTACATTTTTTTTCCCCACTGCACGAGAAGTCTGTATAAGCAAAGCGGACAATACTGGGGCGTTCTCTCCAGGCATTTTAGCGCCATTAACGTTAGCGGACAAAATTAAAATTAGAGCACGAGTCGGACTCGAATACTACAAGCCTGATACATGTAGCATTAAAACATGTGATTAAATTACGTCAAGGCAACTATTGGTGTCGACATGAACACGCGTTGTTGTTGACCTGTTACATAAACTTAGTCGGGGCAAATAGAGCACCACGGTAGATATTCACGAAACCACTTGAACTTTTGAGCTCGCCTGGCGCACAGATCATACAGACCCTACGCTGTAAATTCAACGTAACCAGGCGACACGGAGCAGTTTTTGTGCATCAACATAATTGGATAGGTTACATTCTATACATACACCCACGGCCAACGACTTACCATCTGTTTTCACCTTGAAAAATCTAACAATAGTGGATTGTTTTTTTTGACGTCGTCTTCCAACCAGTTCTGAATGTTCTGTTGGCGGTTACCAACATTTTGAATGTACCCTGTGCAGCGCTCAATTATACCCCCCCCCAACCCCTCCGTCTTTGAATGCTGCAAGTCAAGTTCTGATCTGTTTCAGTCAGTTGTTTCCTATTAATCTCTTACTTTTTTTGAGGGTGAAAATGCCCGGGGCGATATCCTTGAGTGATGGGGCCTAATGACGCCACTGGGTGTAACTACATCTTACCTGTTTTTTTTTTTTTTTAAATGATTATGGCTGTTGAACTAACTAACCACCTAACGACAAACTCAGACAAGTTTGCATGCAAGGTAGAACAATAAACGTCCGCTGTAAATTTTTCAGTATACAGTACACAGGCCTTAACTTAGAACTTGAACTGCACTTGCTTTCGAATCTTTCCTTCTCAGAACGTCACTCGGCGAGGTGACGACATTGTTGTCAAGAAAATCTGATCAAAGCAGGAAGAAGAAAAACGTCTGTTGGTGGACGGGACGGCTATTTTTTTTTCTCCCCAGATGTGCAACACATGAAGCAAAAGTCTAATGTGTCTGCTATTTAAGCAGCTCCCCCATTTTATTTACGGTATATACCAATCCAAACAGACCACAGTGCGACTTGCTTGTTTTTACTGGCTCAGAAAACAAAGGCTTGTGAATTCGCAGGTCTGAGATCGCAGATAAATTCAACACAAAGTAAACTTGGTCAAAATGCAAATGCGCATTTTTCTGCGCCACTTCCCTTGCCGGGTGAATTTCTGTGTTATCCAGACTTGCCTCTAATTGAGTTGCGAGAACAGAAAATGGTAGGTTTCAGGTGTCAAAATTGGCAATGCAAACCAATAAATGTTGGCACCTCTGCTTATGTCTAAACCAGACCTGGGCATTTTCCGGCCTGCGGGCCGCATCCGGCCCTTTGGTTCATTCTGACCGGCCCGCATAAAGTTAATTAGAAATTACAAAATAAACGTATTTTCTAATTTTACCTCATGCATGGACTGAATGTGCATTGCTTTTATTTTGAAGTTGTGTTCAACAAAAACGCAATGCGCGCGACATGAACATGACATGACATCCCACGAAACCTAATCCCGCGATAACTACTTCCGTAATTTGTCCAGACCAACCACAAACTTGTACGTCATCCTTCAAACGGTCCAGCCAATCACACAGTGTGACGTCACCAGCAGGCGCCGGAGCCCGAGCCAATCTGTAGATCTGATACCTACACCGAATCGACGTTGTTGCGAGCAGGTTACAAGAAGACTTTAGCCCCCAAAATGTCCGCAAAAAGAAGAAAGGTAGATGCCGAATGCAGGGCTTTCAACAAAACATGGACCGCTAAGTATTTATTTACTGAAGTCAGAGATAAAGCCGTGTGTTTAGTTTGCGGAGAGCAGATCTGAAAAACTGAAAAACACCAAATGAGGTGATTAGACTACAAATGTGGGCATCATTATTATAATATGATGTATCTTGCTTGATATTTGGAGTAGAAAGACAATATTGTGATGTCTTTATTGTGTTTTGGGGTGAATGTGACTGAAAAAAAAAATGGTACAAACGCTCACATTTTGTTAACCATTGTTTTGGGAAATTTGATTGAATAAATGACATTTTTTGTAAGGCAACCTCGTTTTTTCCATACTCTTACCAGTCTTAGCAGCTTGTAAAAACGATGTTATTTTTTTGCTTTATATAAAGAAATACAATTAATATTATGCAGAATTTAGTTCAGCCTTTTGGTCCGGCCCTCCACAAAATTTTCTGTTTCTCATGTGGCCCCATGGAAAAAATAATTGCCCACCCCTGGTCTAAACTGTTAAACTGCACTGAAATAAAGGGCATGAGAGACGCAAATAGCAAATTATTACTGAGAGTTCAATTTAAGGTAATATGCGCGTGACTGCGGAAATACAGCCAATGGAGGGAAAAAAAACGAATAAGTAAACCGAACATAACAGAAAAAAAAAATTCAACTGTGAGCTGTTGCTCACTTCCGTATCCCCCCCTGCATCCGAAAGCAAGCAATCGAAGGAATAGGACGCTTATTATGAATGTTGACTTCAACAAATAATTAACCCTGAAACAAGGAAGTAAAAAGCAGTGTCTCTCCCCAGGGATTTCAAACAGCATCCTGGTAAAGTGTCATTTTGAAATAGCATCAAGATCCACTCTATGTTTCATAAATACATCATTGGTAAACAGGAAGTCGATGTGCGACAGACCTGAAAATGGTATCAAACCCCAAGCTGAAGCTCGATACCAAATATCAAGCAGGTGTGATTTGTAGTTGCTGAGAAAATTTCGTAAATCCACGCTATATATTTTGTAAACAGGAAGTCGATATGTGACAGACCTGAAAACCGTATACACGGCTGAAGTTTGGTACCAAGTGGCTATGATTTGTGGTTGCTGAGGAAAAAAGGGTGTTTCGGACGGACGGACAGAGGTACACCAGTATTAAAAAGGCTCTCAGCATGGCGATATAGCCTCAATACTGTGTGTGTGTGTGTGTGTGTGTGTGTGTGTGTGTGTGTGTGTGTGTGTGTGTGTGTGTGTGTGTGTGTTCTTGTGGCTGAAAACCCGTGCCCTGTTGGTGTCTCTGAAGTGCTATCAGAAGTAGCAATCACTTACTAATGCCGGCGGCATGGCTTCAGAAGTTTGCAGAACAACGCAGGTAGTGTGCTGTATATAATGGCAAGACCAGACCCTGCTTCTGTGAAACTTAATTAACAAGCGCGTCTTTGACCTCAGTCAGCCGCTACAAAGACGTAGGAGACTCACAGAGACAAAGTAAAAGACTCCTGAGCATGGTTGTGTGTGTGTGTGTGTGTGTGTGTGTGTGTGTGTGTGTGTGTGTGTGTGTGTGTGTGTATATATTTGAGTAGCGCTGTGTTTCTTCATTCTTTAAATATGGTATTCAACACTTTGGTCATTCTTGTGGATCCAAATTTAAACTGCCTTTGGTTTTCTTAAGTTTTTGGTTTTGAAGTCAAGTTCTGGCGGTGGGGAAAAGACAGCATGTTCAGTCTGGGGGGGGGGGGATAGCAAAAATAATTCAGGATGATAGATAGATAGATAGATAGATAGATAGATAGATAGATAGATAGATAGATAGATAGATAGATAGATAGCAAACTGGAGAACGCTACAATTTTTATCTCAGAAAGAAAGAAAGAAAGAAAGAAAGAAAGAAAGAAAGAAAGAAAGAAAGACAGATGGCTTGAGCAAACTGGAGAAAGCTACAATTTTCATCTCCAGAAGCAAGAAAGAAAGAAAGAAAGAAAGAAAGAAAGACGGATGACTTGAGCAAACTGGAGAACGCTACAATTTTCATCTCTGAAAGAAAGAAAGAAAGAAAGAAAGAAAGAAAGAAAGAAAGAAAGAAAGAAAGAAAGAAAGAAAGAAAGAAAGAAAGAAAGATGGCTTGAGCAAACTGGAGAACGCTACAATTTTCATCTCCGCAAGCAAGCAAGAAAGATGGATGACTTGAGCAAACTGGAGAACGCTACAATTTTCATCTCTGAAAGAAAGAAAGAAAGAAAGAAAGAAAGAAAGAAAGAAAGAAAGAAAGAAAGAAAGAAAGAAAGAAGGCTTGAGCAAACTGGAGAAAGCTACAATTTTCATCTCCAGAAGCAAGAAAGAAAGAAAGAAAGAAAGAAAGAAAGAAAGAAAGAAAGACGGATGACTTGAGCAAACTGGAGAACGCTACAATTTTCATCTCTGAAAGAAAGAAAGAAAGAAAGAAAGAAAGAAAGAAAGAAAGAAAGAAAGAAAGAAAGAAAGAAAGAAAGAAAGAAAGAAAGATGGCTTGAGCAAACTGGAGAACGCTACAATTTTCATCTCCGCAAGCAAGCAAGCAAGAAAGAAAGAAAGATGGATGACTTGAGCAAACTGGAGAACACTACAATTTTCATCTCTGAAAGAAAGAAAGAAAGAAAGAAAGAAAGAAAGAAAGAAAGAAAGAAAGAAAGAAAGATGGCTTGAGCAAACTGGAGAAAGCTACAATTTTCATCTCCAGAAGCAAGCAAGAAAGAAAGAAAGAAAGAAAGAAAGATGGATGGCTTGAGCAAACTGGAGAACGCTACAATTTTCATCTCTGAAAGAAAGAATTATAAAAATAGATGGCTTGAGCAAACTGGAGAACACTACAATTTTGATCTCCAGAAGCCAGAAAGAAAGAAAGAAGGCTCAAGCAAACTGGAGAATGCTACAATTTTCATCTCAGAAAGAAAGAAAGAAAGAAAGAATGAATTATAAAAATAGGTGGCTTGAGCAAACTGGAGAACGCTACAATGTTCATCTCCGAAAAAGAAAGAAAGAAAGAAAGAAAGAAAGAAAGAAAGAAAGAAAGAAAGAAAGAAAGAAAGAAAGAAGTCCAAGCAACAGACTGTTTTCAGAAGGAAGTTGGTTTCCATAAAAAGGTGCGGACTCCCCCAATCAACAAACCGTCTTACTGAAGAAGCCGCTCGTGATGAATTTACAAAATATTTGTATCGCCTCTGAGATAACTAAGCGATTGCCAGCACGTACGCTGGTTTTGATGGAATTCGTAAGGAGATGGGTTAGCAAGCACAGAACATAATTTACTGTTTATATTCCTTATCAATCATACTTTCATGTGGCTGCAGGGTCTTACTGTACTGAGACATGGAATGCCATCAGGCTGATCGCATACACTCACTGGCCACCTTATTAGGGACACTCATACATCCACCTGCTCTTTTACGCAGTTCTCTAATCAGCCGATCCCTTAACAGCAGCACGATGCAGCAAATCAAGAGCTTCAGTTAATGTTCACTTCAAACGTCAAAATGGGAAAAACTGTGATCTCAAAGTGTGACTTTCATTCACTGTGCCACGGGTGTTGGTTTGGCCCAAATGGGCTGGTTTGAGTTTACACAGAATGGTGCGAAAAACAAAAAACACTGAGTGAGCGACAGTTCTGCGATTGGAAACGTCTTGCTGATAAGAGAGCTCAGAGGAAAATGGCCAGACCGGTCCGAGCTTTTTTGCCAGGTAGGATAGAGCAACTCTTTACAACCGTAGTGAGCAGAAAATCATCTCAGCATGCAACAGCAGAAGACCACATTGGGTTCCAGTCCTGCAGCCAAGAACAGGAATCTTAGAATCAAGAATAAGTTCCTATTACTGTAAAGTGGCCGGTGAGCGTACACAGACTATGTGGCCAAAAGTATGTGGACACCTGACAATCACTTGTTAAAAATCCCAGTCAAGATTTCATCCTCCAGTCTTCTGGGAAGGCTTGGGGATGTGTGCCCATTCAGCTCCAAGAGCGTCTGTGAGGTCAGTAACTAATGTTGGGCAAAGAGTTCTTCCACACCAACGCTGGCAAACCATGTCCTTATGGATCTTGCTTTGTGCACGGGGGCACTGTCACGCTTGGGCCCCTTAGTTTCAGTGAACGAAAATCTTAATGCTACAGTGTTGACATTCTAGACAACTGTGTGCTTTCAACCTTTGTGGAACCAGTTTGTAGAAGACACAAATATGGGTGTGATGGTCAGGTGTCCACATCTTTGCATGGTGTGTCAATATGCTTAACACTCTCGACACTATTCATACATGCATACTATAGGTGTTGACAGCGCTCTTTTTTTTTTTTTAATCCCATTCCTGAAGGAATTCTTCCCAATTCCACATGTTCCAGCAGTTTTTTTTTGGTTTGTACCCACTAGGCTTGTAGTACTCGAGTCCGACTCGTGCCCTAATTTTAAGGACTTGTGATTTGACTTGGACTTGAGCGCTGATAACTCGGATGTTAACTGCATTCGGACATGTAAAGTGGATACGAGGACTCGGATTTTTCTTTATTTTTTGTAACATGCCATAATAATTTGGCACAAGATATTTATATCTACATTAATTTTCATATGAATTTCGTGCAAGAGGATGCACATTCGCCTGTTCATACGTCATGTTCAGGAACAAACTAACGTTAATGACGCTAAAATGCCTGGAGAGAACGCCCTTAGGATTGTCCACTTTGCTTATACAGACTTCTCGTGCAGTGGGGGAAAAAATGCACTGCTGTTCCATATGTAGAAGAACTATCGAGGAGACGACAGGGACAACCTCAAACTTCAATCGTCATTTGGCAAGACTCCACCTGGACGAACAAGCTTTTTACCTGTAGCCTGTTCACTAAAATGGCGCAGTCGAGCAGTAACGTTAGTCCAACACAGCAGCAGAGACGCTTTCACATAAAGGCAGCAACAGCCACCGTCAAATGGTGCGGGTGGAGTCTTGTTCTCGGACTCGACTCGAAATTTTCTTTAATGACTTGGACTTGAACACTGGGGACTCGAGACTGGACTCAGACTCGAGGTTTAGTAACTCAACCACAACACTGGTACCCACTTGAGATGGTTCTTAACCAATTCCCAAAATATGCAAACAAATTAGGCACCTTTCCCACAGTGATCCTGACCAGAAAAAAGCCTTTGATGAATAAGAATAAATGAATGCAGTACGGTAAATGTGTCTTGCAGCAGCAACACGCAACATCCAACACCATGTATGTTAATGAAGATCGCCTGATATTACATTTTTTTTTATACAACCCTGATTCCAAAAAAGTTGGGACAAAGTACAAATTGTAAATAAAAACGGAATGCAATGATGTGGAAGTTTCAAAATTCCATATTTTATTCAGACTAGAACATAGATGACATATCAAATGTTTAAACTGGGAAAATGTATCATTTAAAGAGAAAAATTAGGTGATTTTAAATTTCATGACGACAACAACATCTCAAAAAAGTTGGGACAAGGCCATGTTTGCCACTGTGAGACATCCCCTTTTCTCTTTACAACAGTCTGTAAACGTCTGGGGACTGAGGAGACAAGTTGCTCAAGTTTAGGGATAGGAATGTTAACCCATTCTTGTCTAATGTAGGATTCTAGTTGCTCAACTGTCTTAGGTCTTTTTTGTCGTATCTTCCATTTTATGATGCGCCAAATGTTTTCTATGGGTGAAAGATCTGGACTGCAGGCTGGCCAGTTCAGTACCCGGACCCTTCTTCTACGCAGCCATGGTGCTGTAATTGATGCAGTATGTGGTTTGGCATTGTCAAGTTGGAAAATGCAAGGTCTTCCCTGAAAGAGATGTCGTCTGGATGGGAGCATAATTTGCTCTAGAACCTGGATATACCTTTCAGCATTGATGGTGTCTTATCAGATGTGTAAGCTGCCCATGCCACACACACTAATGCAACCCCATACCATCAGAGATGCAGGCTTCTGAACTGAGCGCTGATAACAACTTGGGTCGTCCTTCTCCTCTTTAGTCCAAATGATACGGCGTCCCTGATTTCCATAAAGAACTTCAAATGTTGATTCGTCTGACCACAGAACAGTTTTCCACTTTGCCACAGTCCATTTTAAATGAGCCTTGGCCCAGAGAAGACGTCTGCGCTTCTGGATCATGTTTAGATACGGCTTCTTCTTTGAACTATCGAGTTTTAGCTGGCAACGGCGGATGGCACGGTGAATTGTGTTCACAGATAATGTTCTCTGGAAATATTCCTGAGCCCATTTTGTGATTTCCAATACAGAAGCATGCCTGTATGTGATGCAGTGCCGTCTAAGGGCCCGAAGATCACGGGCACCCAGTATGGTTTTCCGGCCTTGACCCTTACGCACAGAGATTCTTCCAGACTCTCTGAATCTTTTGATGATATTATGCACTGTAGATGATGATATGTTCAGACTCTTTGCAATTTTACACTGTCGGACTCCTTTCTGATATTGCTCCACTATTTGTCGGCGCAGAATTAGGGGGATTGGTGATCCTCTTCCCATCTTTACTTCTGAGAGCCGCTGCCACTCCAAGATGCTCTTTTTATACCCAGTCATGTTAATGACCTATTGCCAATTGACCTAATGAGTTGCAGTTTGGTCCTCCAGCTGTTCCTTTTTTGTACCTTTAACTTTTCCAGCCTCTTATTGCCCCTGTCCCAACTTTTTTGAGATGTGTTGCTGTCATGAAATTTCGAATGAGCCAATATTTGGCATGAAATTTCAAAATGTCTCACTTTCGACATTTGATATGTTGTCTATGTTCTATTGTGAATACAATATCAGTTTTTGAGATTTGTAAATTATCGCATTCCGTTTTTATTTACAATTTGTACTTTGTCCCAACTTTTTTGGAATCGGAGTTGTATATGACTGGCCATTTCCCACCACAAGAAAATACAAAACGCCCACTCGCTTGACTTGTTGCGTTCCACAGGATTCTGATCCTAAATGCAGCACTTTTTGGGTTTGGTTTTTCCTCCAAATTTGGTCATTTGTCTATCTCCCTGATCACATGACGGCTACAAACCACTTCCACCAAGACACATGAAGCCGCCACATCTTTTCAAACTGATGCTCATGCTGTGTCACAGAACAGTGTAACAAACTTAAAGGAAAGTACCTTTGGAGAAGACTGTTCTCTTCCACATACATCTCACAGATGCTCGAACAGCATCTGAACCGTGTCCAGTTTGATGCCCTCCAGCCAGGGCTGGTATAACAAAGCTAAGATTAGACAATCAATAAGAGATGAAGGGCAACAGCGCTACTCTGCCAAACGATCCTTTTTCTCAGGGGAGTGGAGCGGATCATCACCAGCTGATCTTGTGATTACAGCTCATTTCATATGTTTATAAGCTTGCTATACACCTTGGTAGCGCTTTATCAATAAAGAAAACTCAGATGAGACACTTCCGCTGCTGTTCCGTTTGGGCTGAGCAGTTCCTGTCAAAGTCGTGTAACTTTGCTCGCACAGACGTTCCATATATTCTTTATACATCAGCTGTCAGTCTATGGTAGTATCTCCGTGCCTCAACTTTCATCTCTACACACACACCCAAAAAAAAAAGGACTAGAATCCTTACATCCATCCACACGCCTCGCTGGTCTAAATATGATTTTCTGCTATTAAGCCCCATTTCTCTGCCTCAATCTGCCACTGAGAGGTGATAACGGCACGTCTTTGATCATTTTCTTGCCCCACTGTTTTGCTCAATATAATCCATGACCAAAAATAATGGGATTTGGTGCATCTCCATATGGCAGAGAAACCAACTGACAGAAATTAATAAAGTTTGGGGGGGGGGGGGGGAGAGAAAACGCATCAAGTGGAGGCAAACAACAAACACCTCCCTCTCCAACCCCATATCACACTGGCAAAATGGTGAAAAATACTGGTAAGACTCTGAAATGAACAAATAAACAAACATGAATGAAATAAAAAAGTATGGCATCCAGACTTTGCTTGGAATGACAGCTGACAGCTCCGTCGTGGGAGAAGCGATGCTCACTAACATGCATCTTGTGTTTAAAACGAGCATGTTTTACAGCATTTCTCTCCGAGGGTGGCAAGTGTGTGTGAAGAGCTGCTTCAATTTAATCCCTGCTGTCACAGAATCAAAACCTTGTTCAGATGCCACATCCACAACAACAGGTGCGTGATGTGGGTGTAGTAAAGCTGCATTTACAATCACCTTCGCTTCTTCATGGCAGATTCCTAAAAGAGACGTGAACGTGTCAGGGAAAGACGTGTCCTTGTTTTGCTTCCCTGCATAAATACGATCTTTAAGCAGCGGCTGCGTAAAGTCTCAAAAAGGTGTGTTGGGTTGCGGCTGTGATTCGAGGAAAGACCTGAACAAATCTGTTTGGGACAAAAAGAAAAAGCTAAAAAAAAAAAAAAAAAAAGATTTACAATTCAGAAAGTTCAAAGAATGAAATGATTATGCCACATGTAAAGCTTACACCACATTTCTCAGTTCTATAACTAACAACTACTGATTAAGGCTACGGTCACACGACAGCTCGCGATGGGTTATCGATGAAAATGAGGCGTTTTGGTGGCGAGATACATGGCTGAAAGTTGTGATCACATGGCAGGCGAGCACTTGATTGTCACGCCTTCGCGCGCTCGAGCGGTCACGCTGGCTCCCAGTCGTTATGGGAAACACCTGATGCTGATTTGCATGCAATCAGCACGCGCGTAGAAGGACACAGAGGCTTTGTGAAGCATCATCATCATCACGGTCACGTTTGTTTCTAGCCATGTTTATGACTCTGGTTTCATTTTCGTAAATATCACGCCTGCTAATAAACACTCTTCCTGCACTTAGGCCCGTCTACCGCCGCATACCTGACATAATACTTCACAAAGTCCCTGCGAAAACAGCGTCCTTATATGCACGTGCTGATTACACTCAAATCAGCATCAGTTGTTTCCCATAATGACTGGATCCCAAGCATGTGCACAACACGTTCCGAAGGATCCCCGAATGTAAATGCACTTTAAGTCTCGGTGAAGGTTAGGCTCTGCTGAGCCGCTGTGTTGATGAGGCTCCCACAAGCATCGGAGACATGGATTCGAGACAAATACATCTTGAGAGGCTTGGTGAATTTTCCCTAAGATTCGGGAAGCATGACTGCGAGTTGGCCTAGTGGTTAGCGTGTCCGCCTCTCGATCGGGAGATCGCGAGTTCTACTCACGGTCGGATCATACCAAAGACCATCATAAAAATGGTACCTACTGCCGTCTGGTAAGGCGCGCTGCAATACAGATGCGAGTGGGGAGTCAAACTCTCGACGTTACCAGAGGACTAGCCCCCCACTGTAACCCTAGCTATGTGATAGGCGAGAGGCCGAGGGCTACGGAAACGGAGATCGGCACCGCCCTATGCGCCACATGGTGTGGGAAGGACTCTGATTGATTGATTCGGGAAGTATTCCCAAACCCATCTGCGAGTATTTGCTGCTTAGTTTGCTGACGAAAACATCGTCACCAAATTTCATTGAAATTTTTCGCAACGTTTTTGGCCACTCACGAGGCGGAGAGACACCAAAAAACAACTTGCGAAGCTTGGAGAACAATCACCGTGTATTGCACAACTGGTGGCGATTTTTTCCATCGCCAAGTATTCGCAAACCCACCGTGAGCTGAAGTGTGACCAGGGCCTAACAGACAGACAATCAAAGGCTAATCATAAATAAAAGAATGCACTGATATTCAACAAGGAAAAATGTATAACAGTTATTCCACAAAATCTCGTCGTACATGAGTTGATCGCGCCAAGTCGGCTATAAGCCGTGTACGACGGGATTGAGTAGAGTCACTGTTTTATTCTATCCACATTCACTGGATTTTGAGAAACCGAGCATTTTTATTGTAATTTTTTGCAAATTCGATAAATTATACAAAACGTCCGACCAAATCATTGCTGCTTGGAATGTAAATAAACCGGAGTAATGACGGTCGCAATTTGTGAAAAACGCGATAAGAATAATTCTCGGAAAAAAAAAAAGATATGTTCTTACCATCAAACACTTTTCTGGGGTTATGCTTCCAAGTCAAGTTTTTATTCTGTCCTCGGTTGGTTCGGTAACACGCTCCGCCGTTTTGTTTTTCTCTACTCACGGTATATGAGCTGATATCCTAGTAGTAGCCAATCAGAGCACACGATTGCTCATATCCAGTGAATGTGAATATTGTGTAATTGTTGATATGAAGGTTTCTGTAAAGAGATGTGGGAATCTGGGGTGGCAGTGGTGTTTAGCAGACAGTAAGTTCACCACAAGAGTTTGCTCTTTCCGGTGAACAGCCTGCTCCGTCGTGTTTGATTCCTTCACGAATGTTCTGATTAGAATGCAACGCGGAAGGAAAAGATGACAGCTTTTCGGTTCCTCCCTTACTGGTGACAAATCGCCCAAGCGAGAACTAACGTAATTGCTTTGATTCCAAGAAAGAAACCTCAGAAATGTCAGTCTTTGTGTCTTTAACGCTGACGTGAAGATGTTTGAAAGGTAGGTCACATGACGTTACTGGTACCGTTGGTATGGGCAGAAACTTCAGAGAGAGTGAAGAGCAGTCATGCAGAGAGAGGTATTTTGTGAGCTCACTCGCGTGAAGTTCTCAAGGTGTTCCTATACCTTGCAGCTAATGAGGGTGGAAGACTGTGTTTTACCGCCTGAGACGTTTTATAATGTGTTTGCTACACGCTATGGCACTTTCTCTTTGGCAGTTACCGGTGAGTCGCAGCTCACTTTTCAAGGCACTGCCATCCAGTTCCAGCTTGTCTGCGCTCCCTCTTTCTTTTCTCCGTCAACTGCGATAACCGCACCCATCTCATACTGCACACCTTGTTACCATGGTGATCTTGCAAGGAGAACTTTCGCTATGTAATGAAATACAGTACGATGATTAAAAACAAAGACACCAGAAAGCCAAAAAAAAAAAAAGGAATATTCCTACTTGAGTCTATTTATCTAACAGAAGGCACAAAGGGAGCTCATATGGCTGGCAGATTGGAGTAATGGAGTAATTCCCAGCGTGCAGCACAGGTTCGTCCTCTGATGTTTGGACCTTGCCACCAGGGATTGTCCGATTACCCTAGCCTCGGCAAAGAAGGAGGTGGGGGTTTGCTTTGAAGAGCAAAGAGTGGACGTGTGCTTTCCATATGAGGGGTGGGGTCCCTCAGGGCTTGAGCTGCGGGGCAAAATAGTCATCGGGTATCTCAGAGCGAGTCGCGTCCACTTCAGAGCCTGCAGCACAACGTGCCACGTCGCTTATTCACTGCAGAAATGGCCTCCGTTTTACAACGTGGGTTATAATTCTCTGGAATTGTATTGTTGGGGGGGGGGGGGGGGGGGACGACACATTGATCACTTTCCTCTGCTTGGAAAGGCTAAAAGAATGTAAAATCTGCTCTTCAGAAAAGTGTGTAGTTTTTGATCTCGGAACTGAAGACACATGAAGAGTCAGAATTCACTGCCATGTCACAGCAACCTTCAAGATTATGTGGAGGGAAAAAAAAGGTCACTAGCTAACTAACTAACGTACTGAAATAAAAACTTTTCTTTCCAAAAGCATGTAGCAAATTATTGGCAGATTTTTTTAATCAATGCAAAGAAATCATCGTCACCAAAACAAACAAACAAATTCAGGAACCCTACCAAATCAGTGAAATTTAATCGGTGTGATATATGTTTATTTCTGAAATATCTCAAAAAATATCAGGCCATTTGACAGGTTTCCCGAGCAAGGGCGGCAAGGTGGTGTAGTGGTTAGCACTGTCGCCTCACAGCAAGAAGGTCCGGGTTCGAGCCCCGTGGCCGGCGAGGGCCTTTCTGTGCGGAGTTTGCATGTTCTCCCCGTGTCTGCGTGGGTTTCCTCCGGGTGCTCCGGTTTCCCCCACAGTCCAAAGACATGCAGGTTAGGTTAACTGGTGACTCTAAATTGACCGTAGGTGTGAATGTGAGTGTGAATGGTTGTCTGTGTCTATGTGTCAGCCCTGTGATGACCTGGCGACTTGTCCAGGGTGTACCCCGCCTTTCGCCCGTAGTCAGTTTGTAGAACAGGATAAAGCGGCTAGAGATAATGAGATGGGATGAGGTTTCCCGAGCAAATAATGTGCATGAAATTGCTCGTTTTGCGCAGTCATGCAGACAAAGGAAGTCCGTGTGCGCATGCGCAGGTTTACCTTGATCATGCACTGACGGTTCTATAATTTGGTCGCTAAACGAACGGCTGATCACGCCGATATTTATTAGTTTTGTCCTGCGTTTCCTTTCCTTCGCAACATAATGCCTTTTCTTCTCGCTTTCCGTTACTCTAGTCGGTCTTTCACGTTTCATTCGCGTCCTCCATTTTTCTCTCCTGTTTCAAACTTGTATCCCACAATGCCTTGCGCGAACGGGGAAAGCCCACTACATCACACATCACGTCGTGTCTTGTATTGGGTCATGGTGAAGCAGGAAAAAACAGCGGAGAATTTCAGGCCATGTGGGTCTAAAATTCATTAATTGTTCCATTTTAAAAAATTAATAAAATTGGAAGTCTGCGATTCGAATTCAGGAGCTTTCAGTCCACTAAACAAAAATAACTGGATGTCGGGGGAAAACTGTTTTCATGACCTAAATTTTAAAAATCTGAAAGGCGGTCTAGCTTTAATATTTTTTCTACCAAACCCGTTCGCCTCTTCCAGGAGGTTAATACTCAGCTGTAAATAGATGATTTCAGTAGTTATCGAGTCCAAAGTAAGATCTCGATCAACACCGTAATGGACACATACCGTATATCAACTGGATTTAACTTCCACTGTGATCTGAATTGAGGATTGGAGTCCATAGGCACGGAGCGAAGAATATAAAGGAGCTTGAAATCCGCATGGAGGACTGAACGGTGATGTCTCCAACCTCGTCAGACTTTCCACGAACAGACCCAGTGCTGTTGTTCTCTCCAGAGGAAACTTTTTGCAAACATTAACTGTGAGGGTGCAATATTTTTAAACGCGTCGAGCAAAAATCCCTTTCCTGCTAGCCTCTCTTGATTATTCTACGCGAACAAAACTTTATCTTTCAATCCAAGGCTTGTCACGTCCCTTCGGTTGCCGTGACTTGGTAGAATAAACTGCGGTCGCATAAAAGTCGGCAGATCAAACATGCGCCGCTGGATCAAAGAGACGTTTTAGTTCAGAGGCAGAGAGAGGAAATGCGATGGTTACCCGCATCTTAACCGTCTCTCTCACATCAACCCGCTGGTGTTAACCAGTGGGTTGAGACGAATGGCAATGAGGGCGTGTGGGAAGAAGAACAGAGCCCGACAGGTATGGCAGGATTGTTAGAAAAGCAGCTCTTTCGATGGTGATTCATTAGCTATGCCATCGGTTTTTCTTCCAACGAACCCACTCCCTACTGATGCCCACATGCTGCAGAATAAACTAGCGTTATGTGCGGTCTTTGCCTTTGACATGAGAGTCAAATGAGTTTCAAGTCATCTTGTTGAAAAAGTGTTCGTGTATCCGTCAGCAGGTGTCATACTGCATTCAGCATGGTCAAAGTGTGAATACCGGATAATGACACATCAGCTACAACCGCCATCCGTTTTATAACTTCTTTCAAAGCAGTAACAGCTTTTCTGAGCAAGAAAACGCCTACTGCCTAACGCCTTGCCAACTTTTTCCACAACAACATTCGTACAAACTCAAGTTTCAGCTCATGCCTTTCCCCCCCGATCCTTCAGACACCTCGTTCAGATGTTTAAAACCCAGTAGCCACGCGTCATGGTCTGATCATCTTGCCCTCTGATCTTTCGCTCAAGGCTCAATTTCTGTGAGCAACCAAGAGAGAAAAGAAGAAGAAAAAAAAAGCCCACCTCAGAAACTTCAACAAAATAATAAAAAAAAAACCCTCAATAAAATATAAAATAAAAATCTCTGTGAAATATGAAATAAAAATAAATATTAATACTTCAGTTTCTCATGTAAAGAAACACTAGGAGGAGTATCTGAGGGGCCAGCTGAGAGTTGTGCGTGTTGCCAAAACCAGACAGGTTTATCTAAAAAAACAAGGCTGCCAAGGCTCTCTGAAGCAAATGGAGATTGGGTACTGGGTGCGCACAGACACACACAAACCAGACACCACACAGCAGCAGCAGCAGATAAACCTCAATCGTTACTAGCAGCAGAAATTATTTTGCTGTCTTTCTTGTCCCCTTTATTTTCACCTAACGCTGGAACAGTCGAACACACAACCTTATCTCTTCTGATGTTCTGCTTCTCATTATTTTATTCCACAAGCTTCCCCTCAAAAAGGCAGCATCTTTGATGAAAATCCATTCATGGATTTAATGGATTTCGTCTGCCTTTTTCTTGGGGACCTGTGAGGCGCGTTCAAAATCCAGCTGCCCGTTTCAGGACCTGCTGACTGCCGAGGACAGTGCTCCTGTTGCCATACGAAGGATACGAAATGTCAGCTTACAAATCGCATGGACCTTGAAAGAACTATCGATGAACTTAATCAAGAAAAGCTGGAAACTTTCACATTGAACTAGGAATTGATACTGAACCCAAGCATATTAACATTTCCTTACATTACACCATGCAGCAGATATGAAAAAAAAAAACCTTGTACAACGCACACACACACACACACAAAAAAGCTATAGGATTACAACTGAACCCAAACAAATCTGTTCCAGCATGTCAATGCTCCTGTACACAAATGCTCCTTTTCCACCAAAGCAGTTCCAGGGCTGGTTCGGGGCCAGTGCTTAGTTTGGAACCGGGTTTTCTGTTTCCACTGACAAAGAACTGGCTCCGGGGCCAGAAAAACCGGTTCCAGGCTAGCACCAACTCTCTGCTGGGCCAGAGGAAAGAACCGCTTACGTCAGCGGGGGGGGTTGTTAAGACCAACAACAATAACAAGACCGCGAAAGATCGCCATTTTTAAGCGACGAGAAGCAGCAGCTGTACAAATGCGAAGTCATCCATTATTATTGTTGTTGTTGTTGCTGCTGCTGCTTCTTCCGTGTTGTTTTTGCTTCGATATTCGTGCCAAGGTTTACGCAAACGTAGCGACGTAACTGACGTATACAGCGACGTAACTGACATATACAGCGACGTAACTGACGTATACAGCGACGTAATGACGTGGCTCTGCTTAGCAAACTGGTTCAAACTGGTTCAAATTGGAAAAGCAAACTGGTTCTCAGCTGGCTCGCAAGTTGAAAGAGTTGTGAACCAGCACCGGCCCCGAACCAGCCCTGGAACTGATTTGGTGGAAAAGGGGTAAAAGAACTCCATGGCTTCCTAAGGCTGAAGTGAAGTGGCCTCCACAGAGCCCTGACCTCGACTCCAGTGAAGACCTCTGGGATGATCTTGAATGCCAAATGCACACCTCAACCGATATCACTATCTGACCTCACCACTGCTCTTGTGACCGACGGAGCACAAATCCCCACAGCCCCACTCCAAAATCCAGTGGAAAACCTTCCCAGGAAGACTGAAAGTTATAACACCACCAAAGGGGGACTAAATCTGGAATGGGATGTGTCAGGTGCTGGTCAGGTTTCGACAAACTTTTGGCTATATAGTGTATCAGAGCATCGAGGCGTCCGTGATTTTCTCCACAAAAATGATGCAGTTCCAACCTTCTACTTCTGAGGTACACCGACTACAGCATTTGATTTCTGCTTACACAAGATTTAAGGGATGAGCATGTCAAGCAAATTAAATTTAAAACGGAGTTTGTACCAGGCTTGTAGTACTTGAGTCCGGCTCGTGCCTTAATTTTAAGGACTCGTGACTTGACTTGAGCGCTGATGACTCGGACTCGTAAATTGGAGACGAGGACTCGGATTTTTTCTTTATTGTTTTGTAACGTGCCATAATAATTTGGCATAAGATATTTATATCTACATTAATTTTGATACTAATTTCGTGCAAGAGAATGCACATTCACCTGTTCGTACGTCATGTTCAGGAACAAACTAACGTTAATGACGCTAAAATGCCTGGAGAGAACGCCCCTAGGACTGTCCGCTTTGTTTATACAGACTTCTCGTGCAGTGAGGAAAAAAAAAATGCACTGCTGTGTGTAGGGATGTCCCGATCCGATCACGTGATCGGCAGTCGGGCCCGATCACGTGGTTTCAGACTCGATCGGAATCGGGCATTACCTCCCGATCAGGGATCGGATATATATCTATATAATATATTCTCATTTTTAACACATCAATAGCCATGCGTTGGCACAGAGTGAGACCAGACCTCTTGTCTCAACACAGCAACATCAACACGTGCGGCATGACGTCACTTTGTAGCGGAGACGCTATTGGTTATTGGCTGCCCGTTGCCGGCAAAGTTGAACATGGAAGCAGTTCGAAGCGGAAAGCAAAGCATGTCTGCGGTGTGGCAGTATTTCAAAGTTGATGACAACATTGCCATAGCAAACTGTGAAATATGTAAAGTTGGAATTTCAAGGGGTGGACAGGAATTTCAAGGAGTGGACCTGAAAAACAAACACCCGACACAATACAGCGAGTTTTTAGTGCTGTTGCAAACGTGTTGGATGACAAAAACAGGCTCAAACCTGAAAGGGTAGAAATGCTTGTTTTCATCAAGAAAAACGTTCATTTCCTTAATTGAAATTACTGTATACCACTGTGAGATGCGTTCTTAAAAGCAAATTACTGGCACTGTGGCAGGTTTTTTTTTTTTTTTTATTTGTTTACATTCCTGCCAGGTATTTTAAGGTTATGTTTTTAATTTATTTATTGTTCAAACTACCTCACGTAAGTGCTCTGTTTGCTAACGGAGTTGTTGGATGTTAAAATAAGGTGTTAAATAAAAAAAAAAATGAGGAACATCCTGGATCCGTTTCTTTCCTCGTCTTTATTATTTTTTATGGATTATAAGAAGTATCGGATCGGGACTCGGTATCGGCAGATACTCAAAATCAAATGATCGGTATCGGATCGGAGGGCAAAAAAACCTGATCGGGACATCCCTAGCTGTGTGTTCCATATGTAGAAGAACTATCGAGGAGACGACGAGGACGACCTCGAATTTCAATCGTTATTTGGCAAGACTCCACCCAGAGAAGGAAGTGACATGCTATGGTCATTGCTCAGTTGCTTGCTGAGCGATGAACTAGCTAGTGTTAACCCTCGCTCATGTTATTTGCCTTGTTGATAGTGGGCGGGGCTTGTCGAGCGATGAACAAGCTTTTTATCCGTAGCCACCACCAAATGGTGCGGTTGAAGTCTTGTTCTCGGATGACTTTGACTTGACTTGGACTTGAACACTGGGGACTCGAGACCGGGCTCGGATTTGAGGTTTAGTGACTCGGCTCCAACGTTGGTTTGTTGTTGACTAGACTCTCACTCACCTTTACATCAAACCTTCTCACTATTCCCTGCAGATGCGTATTCTCTTTATTCTGGCCTCGCAATGCGACAACACTCAAAGCCTACTGAACTAAACCTTTCTGCTCACGATATACAGTATACTGTTGTTTAAAGCTTTAACACATTAAGAGAACTTGATTGGTCTGGTAGTCTGGACAATAAGACCTACCAAACATGTACTGCACATCATTTAAGAAACCGCTTGAAACTAGTGTGTATATGATCAACTGTAAAAATGGAGTGAAGTACGACAAAGCGATGATGTCGAGTTACTGTCACCAATCCACAGTGTTCTAGTAAAGACCACCTCAACCGAGACCAAGTCAAAACCAAAACCAAGACCGGTGCGTGTGAACGGAACAGGGAGGGATGACCACCGTTAACAGTAACAACAATTCCAGGTAAGCACTGAGTCACATTATTGGTTGCGTTTGAAACAGAACGTTTTACATCCAATCACAGTAATGATGTTAACAAATAAGGCATTTTTCACGCAAGCGATGCACCTTCTCCATACAAACTCTTTGTCAACTGAGCTTTGGTAGACCACCGGCTAAAGTTCTGAATAACTAATGAGGCGGACGTGACGTCACGTGAAACCCAGTAATATCTTTTTATGCCGGTAAGTTGTTCTGTAGAAACCCAAAGTGGTGAATTTACCTCATCAAATGCTTAGAAAACCAACAGACATCTATTTTTATCTGCTCATGTTGTAATTTAGACATCGATTTTTTTTTTCAGCCAAGTGTAAACTGCCGTTAGCTAACCGCTGCTCCATAGAGATTGAATGGGGTTTAGCAAACTGGTGGTTTTTGCTAACACAGTTAGCTGAACGTTACTGCTAGCTGCGTAGGGATAACGTCAGCTATCTTGCGTCAAGTTAAAAGTGATGGGCAGCTCATGATTTTTTTTTTTTTGAGTTGTACTAGAGATTGTCTAACTTGTCGTCAGATCTAATTCACATCCAGAGTACGGCTACTTGTGGAACCCGAGAGCGAAACGGTACAAACTTCGGGATACGAAAAAGAAAGCCTTTGAGGAGCTCCGTCAGTTCGTTTTCCTCCTCAGCAGCCATCTCCTTTTTTGCTGAGATGAGAATTAAACGATTATGTTTTTGTGATGCGTCAGTTATTCGTTCCAGCATGTGTGACTGAGCCTCGTAGCATTTTTAAAGAGATTCAAAAAGTGTTTAACAGAATAATGTGGTGATTTTGACTTATAAATGTTAAAATAATGGCAAATTATCTTTTGACCAGAGTATCTCTTCAGTTTTGTTCCAGAAGTCATACATACAGTGGTGCTTGAAAGTTTGTGAACCCTTTAGAATTTTCTATATTTCTGCATAAATATGACCTAAAACATCATCAGATTTACACACAAGTCCTAAAAGTAGATAAAGAGAACCAAGTTAAACAAATGAGACAAAAATATTATACTTGGTCATTTATTTATTGAGGAAAATGATCCGATATTACATATCTGTGAGTGGCAAAAGTATGTGAAACTCGAGGATTAGCAGTTAATTTGAAGGTGAAATTAGAGTCAGGTGTTTTCAATCAATGGGATGACAATCAGGTGTGAGTGGGCACCCTGTTTTATTTAAAGAATAGGGATCTATCAAAGTCTGATCTTCACAACACATGTTTGTGGAAGTGTATCATGGCACGAACAAAGGAGATTTCTGAGGACCTCAGAAAAAGCGCTGTTGATGCTCATCAGGCTGGAAAAGGTTGCAAAACCATCTCTAAAGAGTTTGGACTCCACCAATCCACAGTCAGACAGATTGTGTACAAATGGAGGAAATTCAAGACCATTGTTACCCTCCCCAGGAGTGGTCGACCAACAAAAATCACTCCAATAGCAAGGTGTGTAATAGTCAGCGAGGTCACAAAGGACCCCAGGGTAACTTCTAAGCAACTGAAGGCCTCTCTCACATTGGCTAATGTTAATGTTCATGAGTCCACCATCAGGAGAACACTGAACAACAATGGTGTGCATGGCAAGGTTGCAAGGAGAAAGCCACTGCTCTCCAAAAAGAACATTGCTGCTCATCTGCAGTTTGCTAAAGATCACGTGGACAAGCCAGAAGGCTATTGGAAAAATGTTTTGTGGACGGATGAGACCAAAATAGAACTTTTTGGTTTAAATGAGAAGCGTTATGTTTGGAGAAAGGAAAACACTGCATTCCAGCATAAGAACCTTATCCCATCTGTGAAACATGGTGGTGGTAGTATCATGGTTTGGGCCTGTTTTGCTGCATCTGGGCCAGGACGGCTTGCCATCATTGACGGAACAATGAATTCTGAATTATACCAGCGAATTCTAAAGGAAAATGTCAGGACATCTGTCCATGAACTGAATCTCAAGAGAAGGTGGGTCATGCAGCAAGACAACGACCCTAAGCACACAAGTCATTCTACCAAGAATGGTTAAAGAAGAATAAAGTTAATGTTTTGGAATGGCCAAGTCTAAGTCCTGACCTTAATCCAACCAAAATGTTGTGGAAGGACCTGAAGCGAGCAGTTCATGTGAGGAAACCCACCAACATCCCAGATTTGAAGCTGTTCTGTATGGAGGAACGGGCTAAAATTCCTCCAAGCCGGTGTGCAGGACTGATCAACAGTTACCGGAAACGTTTAGTTGCAGTTATTGCTGCACAAGGGGGTCACACCAGATACTGAAAGCAAAGGTTCATATACTTTTGCCACTCACAGATATGTAATATCGGATCATTTTCCTCAATAAATAAATGACAGAGTATAATATTTTTGTCTCATTTGTTTAACTGGGTTCTCTTTATCTACTTTTAGGACTTGTGTAAAAATCTGATGATGTTTTAGGTCATATTTATGCAGAAATATAGACAATTCTAAAGGGTTCACAAACTTTCAAGCACCACTGTACTTGAGTGAAATAAAGGCTGAAGCCAAGACGAAAGTGACCGCTGTAAATGTTTCAGTGTCCATCTTTGCGGTGTCTGTCTCCCCGGCAATGGATTTGCTCTTATCTGATTGGTTGTTGCCCTAATTAGTTGCCCGGTGTCTCACCTGGTTGCCCGCTGCTGGCAACATTGCCCAGAAAGTTGCCCCGTGTATCATCAGCTTTAGGCTTAGATATTGTGGAGTGTCTGCAATTCAAGTCCATGTGAATGAGCTGTTACTATAGAAACAATAACGTCCAAGCATATTCATATAAACCTGGGATTTGTCCAAGAGTCGAAATATTCTTAGTCATGCTACAGAAAATTACTCAACACCTTCTGACCAGTACCTTTTGGATGTGGTATAAAAGGAATTGAGTGATTATGCAGGAGTTAGCGACTTTTTTTTTTTTTTTGCATTTATGCTTAATTAATATTAACTGTGAAACACTATCAAGCCATTTATCCGAATGACTCGGAGAAACCCCGGTGTCTACACATGACTGCCACGTCTGCAGGTGTGTCTCAGATGTGAGGAGGATGGATCGGATGACTTATTGTTCGTAAACAATTTTTTAAGTGGCGGTGGAGCGGAAAAAGTGAGTCGGACTGGGATCGGTATGAGAGCCATACTAGCATATGGTTCTGAAACGGAGGCCCAGGATTTATGGAGGAGGCCAAACAGCACGGTAATATGCCACAGATGGTCTGAGAGGCGACTGCATGGCTCTAATGAAAATGAATCGCCTTGATGGGCCTAATCAGGAATTTACTCATGATCAACTGCACACTTTTTGCCAGTTCCTGTCCTGGCCAGCCTGTGCCATATTAAAAGAGCTTCTCATCCCTGGTTTCTGTTACAAGGGATCAAGAGCTCTGTAAATGTGAAGTAGCAGGGGTGAGGACCCGAGGAATTCCAGCAAAGTCACTCAAAGTCCGCCTGCTCTGCATAGATAGAACCAGAGCAAAGGGAGCTAATGCATTTATAATGAAATGCTAGCCAGAGTTCTTGAATTGCTAAACTACAAAGTCAACCAGCATATATATGTGTATGTGTGTGTATGTGTGTGTGTGTGGTGTGCGCACTCATGACTGTAAAAGCGTATGCTCTAGAGACCAGGTGAGAAACTTGGCTGGCATACTCGTTCATCTGTTTACTGTTTACTCAAGGGCATACAAGGAGGGGAGAAGAAGAGGAAGAGACCATTTTGCTCTGAGTCACTTCCTTTGCTGACAGACTGGATAGCTTTTACTCTGAGCTGATGGAGAGAGTGACAAAGTTAATCCATCAGAGACCACGAGGATACAGACCGTGCCAAACCCTACCTGCTCCGCCTCCTGTAATGGAACCCTGCCAAAGCCTCAGGTCTCTTTCTTACCAGTGAGGACTGCACGGTGCGAAACGAGCCAGAAAATGTCGCGCCGCTTCTGGGGCCAGAGATGTGCTAACTTCTCATCTGACACGCATAAAAATTCCTGTGCCAGAGCTACAGTACCAGAGGGAAGTAACTAAATAATCTTCTAAGGCTGACATCCCAAAACATCCTGCAGTTTTAAAATGATAATTGGGATAATTGTGCATTACGTCTTCATACGGTGTTGACACAGATGGATGATTTGCCTGGAACTCAACTGAGGCTTTGGTGAAAAACAAGTTTATACAATAAATCCCACCAATAAATGCTTAACTGACTATATCTCAACCTCAAAGTAGCATGGCTGACACCTATATCTCGTGATTCCTATCCTGGGAATATTGGTTTCAAGCCTGGATGGGATGCCAGGCCATTGGCGTGAACCACACTTACGTTGACACGGTCAACGTATTTACACCTCGGGGCAATTTAGAGTAGCCAATCAACTACTGCTATGGTTTTAGAATGTATGAGGAATAAAGTGAACCCAGAGGAAACCAACATGATGCATCCTCACAGCCTTGCTCCAAGGCTCACCCACCTTCTCCTGAGCGAGTTCTCTCTCAGCACTGTGGCTCCTCTCTAGATCCTGGCGGACCCGCTCCATCTCGGCCCGCACACGGCCTAACGCCGCTTCCTGTTCCTGGGCGGCCCGTTGGCGCTCTTCCTCACGCAGTAGGCCCAGCTCGGACAGCTGCTGTTTCCTCTGACTGTGAGCCGCGAGAAGCTCCTCCCTCAAAGTGTGCACTTGGGACTCCAGCTCGCTGATGGTCTGAAATCGCACAGAAGGTTATCAAATGACAATGAGCACCAAAATAAAGACTGACGAAACAGAGCATGAATTGTTACATTTCATTAGGGTGCGTCAGTGCATTGTGTCTTGAGTTGCACAGGCACCGAGGAATCACTTTTTTACCCAGAAAGTGGGGAATGAAAAGTGCAAAACTGGTGGAGCACTTGTGCTCGGTCTGGCCAAGAAGAGGAAAACAGAAACCACCCCCTCTGATCTCACAGCCTCAAGGGTTCAACATCAAAAGCGGGCATTCCACAAAGGTCAGTGGTTTGATTTAATGAGCAAAATTAGCGCAAATCAAAGGTCAGTTACTCATAGTTGGGGGGCGGGGGTGGGATGAGGCACTGCTGCCATTTCTCATTTCAGGAAGCTGAAAAAGCACAGGGACTGACTGCTTTGCCACGTTTACGGCCACACTTGGGAAAATAAAGTGTGCAGATGACTAAAAAAAAGGAAGCGGAGTGAGCAAAGGCATTAGTCCCCTTATTAGAGAATGAAAACCCCTATTAAAGAATCAACCAGTGGGGGTTGTACGATGGTCCAAGCCCATGGACTTTACCTTGCTTGGATTGACATCATTTTTGATATTATCGCACATGAGAGTTGCTTAACAGTATGGAAATGCTAAGGCACAAAAGTTCTGAGTGAGTTGCCAATTTCAATGCTCCGTTAATTCTCCAAAACGCTACGGCATTAATGAACCCCATCTCGGGTTGTGATCTGCGATGTCTGTGCAGTACTAGCAACACAAGGGGTTGACAGCGCCTTGGATTCACTCCACTTGCTTTTAGGTATTTCAGGGAGGAGGACGGTTATCGCCTGCCGGAAGAGCATCGGAAAATTGTGAACACATTCAGGAGTGGGATGGGATCTTTGCCACTTCAAAGGCAGGCCAGGGAAAAAGAAAAAAAAAAATTTAAATTGAGTAAAATAAGCACTCACAGATGTTGGGGCTGCGCTCGTGTCCCAGGTGACAGCAGCACAAGTGGCAACCCTTGCCTACATATTACTACTAGTGGTGCAGAGCTATTAGATCTCAGCTCAGAGGAGCCTTTAATCTATAATTCCTTCTTTAGTCTGGTATGGGATACACTGATAGGCTTTTAGCTTGCTTCTTTTGATGCTTGGAAATAATATCATCAAACAAATAATATATAAGGCGGGTTGCAGAAGCTAGCACAAGGGTGCATGATGGCATGTGGATATTTTAGATAAGAAGTACAATTAAAGAAATATAATACAGTGTCGACATCTATACTACATGCATTTAATTCATTTATAAAGCGCATTTATATGTAGTACTCTAAAGCGCTTGACAAAATATTATAAAATATACAATGAAATAAATATACACATTACACACACTTTATATACACCAAGCGGACTCTTGCATGGTGTAAACGACTTGTACCCGCACAGGATTAAGGTGCAAAGAGTGCACCGGTATAAAAAAATAGTGAACACACACTTACAGTGGCGCTTGAAAATTTGTGAACCCTATAGAATTTTCTATATTTCTGCATAAATATGACCTAAAACATCATCAGATTTTCACACAAGTCCTAAAAGTACATAAAGAGAACCCAGTTAAACAAATGAGACAAAAATATTATACTTGGTCATTTATTTATTGAGGAAAATGATCCGATATTACATATCTGTGAGTGGCAAAAGTATGTGAAACTCGAGGATTAGCAGTTAATTTGAAGGTGAAATTAGAGTCAGGTGTTTTCAATCAATGGGATGACAATCAGGTGTGAGTGGGCACCCTGTTTTATTTAAAGAACAGGGATCTATCAAAGTCTGATCTTCACAACACATGTTTGTGGAAGTGCATCATGGCGCGAACAAAGAAGATTCCTGAGGACCTCAGAAAAAGCGTTGTTGATGCTCATCAGGCTGGAAAAGGTGACAAAACCATCTCTAAAGAGTTTGGACTCCACCAATCCACAGTCAGACAGATTGTGTACAAATGGAAGAAATTCAAGACCATTGTTACCCTCCCCGGGAGTGGTCGACCAACAAAAATCACTCCAAGAGCAAGGCGTGTAATAGTCAGCGAGGTCACAAAGGACCCCAGGGTAACTTCTAAGCAACTGAAGGCCTCTCTCACATTGGCTAATGTTAATGTTCATGAGTCCACCATCAGGACAACACTGAACAACAATGGTGTGCATGACAGGGTTGCAAGGAGAAAGCCACTGCTCTACAAAAAGAACATTGCTGCTTGTCTGCAGTTTGCTAAAGATCATGTGAACAAGCCAGAAGGCTATTGGAAAAACGTTTTGTGGACAGATGAGACCAAAATAGAACTTTTTGGTTTAAATGAGAAGCATTATGCTTGGAGAAAGGAAAAACACTGCATTCCAGCATAATAAACTTATCCCATCTGTGAAACATGGTGGTGGTAGTATCATGATTTGGGCCTGTTTTGCTGCATCTGGGCCAGGACGCCTTGCCATCATTCATGGAACAATGAATTCTGAATTATACCAGCGAATTCTAAAGGAAAATGTCAGGACATCTGTCCATGAACTGAATCTCAAGAGAAGGTGGGTCATGCAGCAAGACAACGACCCTAAGCACACAAGTCGTTCTACCAAAGAATGGTTAAAGAAGAATAAAGTGAATGTTTTGGAATGGCCAAGTCAAAGTCCTGACCTTAATCCAATGGAAATGTTGTGGAAGGACCTGACGCAAGCAGTTCATGTGAGGAAACCCACCAACATCCCAGAGTTGAAGCTGTTCTGTATGGAGGAATGGGCTAAAATTCCTCCAAGCCGGTGTGCAGGACTGATCAACAGTTACCGGAAACGTTTAGTTGCAGTTATTGCTGCACAAGGGGGTCACGCCAGATACTGAAAGCAAAGGTTCACATACTTTTGCCACTCACTGATATGTAATATTGGATCATTTTCTTCAATAAATAAATGACCAAGTATAATATTTTTGTCTCATTTGTTTAACTGGGTTCTCTTTATCTACTTTTAGGACTTGTGTGAAAATCTGATGATGTTTTAGGCCATATTTATGCAGAAATATAGAAAATTCTAAAGGGTCCACAAACTTTCAAGCACCACCGTACTTTGCAAAGTATTGAGTTGCGTTGCCGACACATTCCCGAACCTTATTTCCTTGTTTGGTTTCCTGATCTCTGATTTCCGGTTTCTCGTCTTTGATTCTGCCGAGTCTACGATAGCCTGTTTGTGCCTCGCTCGACCTATTGCCTGTGTCACCGTTTTACGATTTTGCCTGCCGTTCTGGATTGTTTACCGTCTTCACTTGCGTCCGTCTCCTGACCATCTCTGATAGAATATTTCATGCTCCCTGACAAAGAGAAGCACATTCACCTGTTCATACGTCATGTTCAGGAACAAACTAATGGTAATGGTGCTGAAACAGCCCCCGTCAAATGGTGCGGTTGGAGTCTTGGACTCGACTCAAAATTTTTTTAATGACTTGGACTTGAACACTGGGGATTCGAGACTGGACTCGGACTCTAGGTTTAGTGACTCGACTACAATACTGATACACACACACACACACACGCAATCTTAAAAACATTCTTGAAATAATAATAATAAAGCTATAAATTATACAAAATTCTAAAAAAACCAGACACAAAACTTTCAGAAAAAGACACAAACCTCGGTGTTGCAAATGCTATTATTTGTGGGGGGGGACCCTGCTGACCAAAAAAAAAAACCTTTCCAAAAGACACATACAATAACGTTGTTGCCAACAAGTAATTCTAACTATTCTCACTAAATAAATGTGTCTACGTGTTTCTTAAATAACTCAATCAGTTTCAAAATGAAGAGCATCTGGTCGTTTGTTCCACAGTGTTGGTGATGAGTAACCAAAACTTCGACCACCAAATGTCATCCTCTTTACATTTGGAGCTTTGAAGTAGTTCCTGTCGTCGGCTCGAGTCCCCTTGTCGCAACGATTGCAAATAAGTTCCATAAGGTAAGTGGGAGCACTTAAAGGTTAGCAATAAGATCTTGAATTCAATACGCCTTCTAACAGGTGACCAATGTAGTTCACACAGGACTGGGGTTATATTATGCTTATACTTCTTGGTCCCTGTTACCAACCTTGCAGCAGTCTTCTGAACAGAAGTGTGGAATCTGGTAATCCATAGAAAATAATGTTGCGATAGTCCAGCTTTGATGTACTCATCGACTGAACCCTTTTCTTCGCAGCTTCTTCTGTGAAGCTTGTAGAAACATCCTTTCGCTATATTGCAGATGTGATTTTCCAAACATATGGTACTGTCAAGCTCTACTTCCAGGAGATGAATTGAATTAGATGTCGAGACAGATTCAGTTCCAATCTTTCACGGTGGCAAGACAATATCAGGACGGCGTGCTCCATTCAAGACAGTAATCTCAGTTTTGTCATCATTTCATTTGAGCATGTTGCTAGTCATCCATGATCTCATGTCATTAACAAGATGTTCCATCTTGGATGCAGTGACCAAGTTGTTATTTCTTTTCAAGGCCATATAAAGTTGACAATCATCAGCATACAAGTGAAAGTCAACCCCATGACGACGTGCTAAGTCCCTAAAAAGCAGCATGTACAATGGAAACAACTTGGGGCCCAGCACTGAACCCTGACGGACGTCATGTCTAAGGTCTTTAGGCTTAGACAACTCTTCACCAACTGCCACTCTGAACTTTCTTTCCATCGAATAAGAGGACACTGGAGGCACTTCCCAGTAATACCTAAACGATGTTTGAGTCGACACAGTAGAACGCCGTGATCAACGATGCACTGAGATCCAAACAGACAAGCAGTACGTCCAAGAATATTCTGAAGAGTGTTGGCAGATCAGTAGATTTAAATCAAGGACCTAAAGGCCTCTGCATGCTCTTGCGACAAGGCTTTCGCAGATAGCTTTTCGCAGACAGTTGTAATTTATCGTTGAGCGGGGAGTAATAGGCGTGCGCGATGTTATTCACCGCCACAACGCAAGGGGGCGCGAAGTCGCGAAATCGCTAGGAGTAGTTGGTGGGTGTGGTTAGTGGAGTGTTTATCCTCCGGTTACTTATAATGACTAGAACTGGAGTCGTATAGATGTACGTACTTCCTCACTTCCTCGATCAACCACTCTTCGTGCTGCTCCATCTTCGCTCGTGTTTTTAAAAATGGCGGTCGTGAAAACAAACCAAACCGGGAAAGTAGGGAAGCGGAAGTGCGTGTACAGCAGATGTAGAGTGGACCAATCAGAGCCCTCTTGTCTGCGACGCTATCTGCGAGGCTGTCTGCGGTGGTCACAATTTTTGGGAGGTGCGCGCAGAGTGTCCGCGAAGGGGGGGGGCTTCGCAGACGCCATCTGCGACGCCATCTGTGAGGACTGGGTTGTCAGCATAAATTGGCCTTAAGTGTTGACTAGCATGTTCAGGTCCTTCAGATGAACTACTGGTGCATTTTACAATTTACACATGGTGCGGCATCCTGTTAGCCTAGGGCTGCGTACCTAAACGTAACGTCAGGTACAGGTACCGGTACAGAGGTTTAGGTACAGGTCCAGACCTGTACCTGAACAATTTGACAAATTCTTCTGAATTTCTTCATGAATGACAGAAACATTAATAAACTGTTGACAACTTGTCAGTATCTTTATTCAAAGAAATCCGAACATAACTAGGTTTCCTACTTCACTTCTCAGTCTCACACTTAGTTAACTTGAGACAAAAAGTCATAAGTTGTCTCACAGCGAGAAGTGACTACACTAGAGTGTACTACGCGCAGTCCGCGGCCTTTAACTTACGCGGCAAAATTACACAAAGCAACAAAGGCCGCCAATGCCAGCAAAGGAAAAATGGCTGACCTGCTTTTGAGTCTTTTTGACCAATCAGAACACTGGATCAGCCAAGCTCTCGCAATGTCTCGTGAGACTGTGGTGAGAGGATCTCAAATCAAAGATGGCTCTGATTTCAAGTTTCAGCGCGGCATTTTACGCCTTTTCCAGTGCTAAATTTTCGTCTTTGTGGTAGGATTTACGCATCTTCAGTCACAAAATAAGCATATACTTGGTGTAAATTTATATCGGTACAGTACCGGTACTTCATGATCCGGTACTTTGGACCTGTACCGAATCGATTTTCACGGTACAGTACCGGTACACAGCCCTATGTCAGCCCCATGCCATGGTCTTGGTGCCCGTTTTTAGCCTCGTCTGAGAAGTCAGACCATGCCTACAAGGCAAGCTTTTCTTTCCAGCTTCTATAAACAGTGTCCTTTTGATTGCTTCAAACCAGGAGGCCTGTCAGATAACAGGAGTGCTGATAAAGCTGTGATGCACAAAACAGGGTTTGGGCCTTTCTAGTGGTGTGTTGCTCAGTTGTTGTTTTTTTTTTTTTTACAGCTTAATTAAAATTGGGACAGAGACAGACAGTTGCAAAGAGTGTCTGATCTATTCGTGCATCCATATACTCACACGTTCAACGTATTGGTGGAAGTCGATGCTTCAGTGTGTATTATAGTACACAAAGCCAGTACCTTGTAAAACTGAAGTGTCCTTTAATTACCCCAAGGTGGGGCCTTCGCTCAAAATAGTGGCGTGTTCTCAGGATATGAGCATGTGAGACCATTTTAGAAAAGTTTGCCTACATGGTGTGACAGTATGGAATCAATTTTGTGCCAAAATGTTCATACAATACTTTTGAAATATCAAACAAAAACGACAAATCAAAATACAAAAAAAAAAGTCAATTTTTTTTAGACTGGCAAACAAATTATTCGTGTAATCGTGCAAAATATCAGTCTATTACTCTTCAGAAACCTTTTATTTTTGTTCCGCGTCTTTCTCAGTTTTGTTTGACGTAATTTATTTTGGTTGCGATTCCAGCTTTCTCGTTTGCGCTGCCTGACTTTTTGCTTGCAGTTTTGGCACAAACTTCACGTGTGGGTGGGCTGTCCAGGAATGCATTCCCATTGGCTAACTTGTGTTTGACTGACAGCTCCTCTCAGCGATTCCTCCGGAGGCTGTTGCGGCCATTTCCTACTCGGATTCTGGCGGATTGTTTGACGAGTGACCGATCCATTGACGGTAAACAAGGATCGAGTGGACTTCTACTGCAACACATACAACACGTTTGTCCCGCACTTACACTTTGTTGAATTAATTCAATATCATAGTCGCCACTGAAGTCCACTCGATCCTTGTTTACCGTCAATGGATCGGTCACTCGTCAAACAGTCCGCCGAAATCCGAGTAGGAAATGGCCGCAACAGCCTCCGGGGGAATCGCTGAGCGGAGCTGCCAGTCAAACACAAGTTAGCCAATGGGAATGCATTCCTGGACAGCCCACCCACACGTGAAGTTTGTGCCAAAACTGCAAGCAAAAAGTCAGGCAGCGCAAACGAGAAAGCTGGAATCGCAACCAAAATAAATTACGTCAAACAAAACTGAGAAAGACGCGGAACAAAAATAAAAGGTTTCTGAAGAGTAATAGACTGATATTTTGCACGATTACACGAATAATTTGTTTGCCAGTCTAAAAAAATTGACTTTTTTTTTTTATTTTGTCGTTTTTGTTTGATATTTCAAAAAGTATTGTTGGAACATTTTGGCACAAAATTGATTCCATATGACAGGAGGATATTAGGGCGTATCAGACGCTCGCTGACCGTGCTGTGAAAATTGTGCATGCAGACGCTCATCTGAGTCTCCGAATCTGTCAGTGCTTCACTCTTGAATAATTTCTATCATTAAAAAGCTTATAATCTGTGCTTTCCAAAGAAATTGATCTCGTTAAGATCTGTTCAGTACTTTGGGAGTAATGGCGGGTTGAAGTCGGTACAACAGAGTTCATTCTCTGCTCGTGGGACGTCAGGAAACTGCCGGTGCTTTTCTTTTTGAGTCCCGGGAAAGTATTCAGGCTCTCTCCCTCTCTCTTCTGATCGGTTTCCGACTGGATTACTCGTGAATATCAATCAGATAACTTTCATAGGGATGTTCTCTCGTTCTCACAGTTTCTGATGAAGTATTCAGCAAAATTTTCCGTCCTCTAGATTTGATGTTATGATTCACGGGAGACTTTGAAGTGAGCTTTCAGAGCTTTACCTACTTATTTTGTTCAAATCAAACTGATTCATGTAAATAAATAACTATTTGAGAATATAACTCTAGTTGTTTGGATGAAAAATATTGAGATCTTGGTGGTCGGAATGAGATTTAAAAAAAAAAAGTCAGAAATGCGAGTGTCAATTTCAATTCAGTTAACTGGAATTGTTTATTGGATGTGGCTCACATAGTTTGTTTCGAGGTTCGCCTTGAAAGCTGTGAATATCAATCGAAATAATCATTTATTTTCTTTCATATAAACACTCGTAGGCCCTACTTTTGAGAAATACAAAGGCCTACAGAGCACAAAGAGGGGATTAGAAATATTCGTTTATTACTTTATTTTGAAAGAGACTGGTAGATGTGAATGATTTTCAATGCTTATTTATGTATATTTTATAAATAACAGGGATTTCTCCTTCTTTGTGATGTATAAATCAGAGTTAAGATCAGCTTTATATTGCACAAATAAAGCCATTTGGTGAAACTTCAAAGAGGAGAGTGTACCAATTTAATGGTTTTACCTAATTAGCATAATTAATACAAATTTGCATAATTTTTTTTTTTAAACTAATTTTTCAAACTTAGTATTCAGTATACAACCATCTATGTGCCTGGCACTGTGCATGCAAATATCTTGAAAAATAAAAAAACGTCATTAAGAAAAAAAACCATTTGATCTCATTTGTTAATGAGGCCCATTTTGGACCACGTGATCCTCAGACATCATATTACGGCGGTTTTCGAAAAATTAAGCCGTTTTTTCAACCTTTGATTTGTAACATCTCAAGAACGGATAAACGTATTTTAGTTTCAAGCAATTTGGATTGAATTTTCACCCGATATACCAAATGTTACTACGGCGAAAGTGATCAGCAAGTCTCTTTTGCCAGCTCTGCAACATCATGTCATGAACCTACAGAACTTCTCATCTCATCTCATTATCTGTAGCCACTTTATCCTGTTCTACAGGGTCGCAGGCAAGCTGGAGCCTATCCCAGCTGACTACGGGCGAAAGGCGGGGTACACCCTGGACAAGTCGCCAGGTCATCACAGGGCTGACAAATGCTGTGTTCACACTTACACCGGTATGATAGTGGTATAACTGTATCGATACAAAGTATACCGGTACAGTTTAGTGCATCTGTCCACACTAGCGAGAAATGTTTGCGGTTTTCTTTCACGGTAGTTGAAATGCGCGTGCGCGAAATGTTTCCGTGGTTACCGAGTAACTTCCTTCCGAGAATATATGGCGGATGAAACAACGCGTGTGCTTTTTGTTGTCAATGTACAGTCTGTATTTCTGGTGGTCATTTATTCAGTCGAATCGTATAAAACGCGCGAGGCAGTTGAGAAAGAAACAAAGAAAACGAATCTCCGTTCTTCACTATTCAGCGAAGACATCGATTGAGGTGTGTGACTTTGCGCATGCACATTATATTTGTATCGATACAGAACCGCTTCATCTGTCCACACTACAGCGAAGCGCTACAGTACCGATACTGTACCGGTACGAAACCCACCGGTATAGTTGCTAGTGTGGACAGGTGTTGCGGTACGAAAGTAGTTTCGTATCGGTACAAAATCCCTAGTGTGGACAGGGTAATAGACACAGACAACCATTCACACTCACATTCGCACCTACGGTCAATTTAGAGTCACCAGTTAACCTAACCTGCATGTTTTTGGACTGTGGAGGAAACCGGAGCACCCGGAGGAAACCCACGCGGACACGGGGAGAACATGCAAACTCCGCACAGAAAGGCCCTCGCCGGCCACGGGGCTCGAACCCGGACCTTCTTGCTGTGAGGCGACAGCGCTAACCACTACACCTCCGTGCCGCCCCCTACAGAACTTGATAAACTAAATTTGAGCCACGTTGCGCTCTTCTCAGTTTCATAACTCAGTTTTCTCCAAGAAACACTCCATAGGGCCAAAAGTATGTGGACACCTGACCATCACACCTATAATGTGGAGCTTCCTCAAGCTGTTGGTCCAAAGTAGGTAGCACATAATTGTCTAGGACAGACCTGGGCATTTTCCGGCCCGCGGGCCGCATCCGGCCCTTTGGTTCATTCTGACCGGCCCGCGTAAGGTTAATTAGAAATTACAAAATAAATGTATTTCCTAATTTTACCTAATGCATGGACTGAATGTGCATTGCTTTTATTTTGAAGTTGTGTTCAACAAAAACGCAATGCGCGCGACATGAACATGACATGACATCCCACGAAACCTAATCCCGCGATAACTACTTCCGTAATTTGTCCAGACCAACCACAAACTTGTACGTCATCCTTCAAACGGTCCAGCCAATCACATAGTGTGACGTCACCAGCAGGCGCCGGAGCCCGAGCCGATCTGTCGATCTGATACCTACACCGAATCGACTGATGATCATCTGTCAGCTGTGCTTCGCATCTCCACCTCAGACATTCAACCTGACTCTGATGCACTCGTTAAAGACCAACAGAGACTAGATTTCTCTCACTGAACAAATAAAAAACACCAAATGAGGGGATTAGACTACAAATGTGGGCATCATTATTATAATATGATGTATCTTGCTTGATATTTGGAGTAGAAAGACAATATTCTGATGTCTTTATTGTGTTTTGGGGTGAATGTGACTGAAAAAAAATGATACAAACGCTCACATTTTGTTAACCATTGTTTTGGGAAATTTGATTGAATAAATGACATTTTTTGTAAGGCAACCTCGTTTTTTCCATACTCTTACCAGTCTTAGCAGCTTGTAAAAACAATGATATTTATTGCTTTATATAAAGAAATACAATTAATATTATGCAGAATTTAGTTCAGCCTTATGGTCCGGCCCGCCACAAAATTTTCTGTTTCTCATGTGGCCGGCCCCATGGAAAAAATAATTGCCCACCCCTGGTCTAGGATGTCTTTGTATGCTACAGACCCCTTGCATGTGACATCATGCATCACATGATAATTTCTCCTGGGGGACAGACACACGCCATCTTTCCTTAAGCAAGGCTTAATCTGTCTTACGTATGGTTCATTTTTGTGCTGTTTTTGGTTGTTCAAATAGAGGGGAAAAGGCATTACCGTCTCCCTGGAACTTTATCTTGAACTTCTGATTGTGGCTTAGGAACCTGTCTTGGGCATTTCTTTAGAAAGGAACCATCTCTGATCCGGGAGGAGGAGGTTTTTTGCTTTGTTTTTTTTCACAGCAGTAGGAAGAACCCAGTACGCCTTTTTATCTCTAACGGTCAGTGAATCCCTTTGTTTTACTCCAGCTTCAAGCCCACAACAGCGATGCTCTGTGAGAACAGCTCTCTCCAAGGCCTGCCATGCAGTCGCTGTGTGCGGCCACAACCTTGCTTTTTTTTTTTTCACTGACAATCCACAGAGTTAAATGTTTTTCGGTCATTCTTTCCGAGTGGTTAACCTGAATAGAATATAGGTTTTATTCAGTCACATGACTCTTGCTTGCGAGTTTATTTCCGATGAATGAACTGGTGGTCAGACAAACCAATTTGGCCTCCGTTATACAAAGAGCTAGTGAAACCGTCTCTGACTATTTTCCCAGTTTAGAGGCCAATGCACGGTCAAGATACCTTCAAGAAAGTTGCTCTTTGCGATGGGATAGATCCTTACACGTTAGTAAAGAAGGATTTTTCCTGTGATTTGAAAAATTATCCATCCATTGAGTTCCCCGACATCTCAAACTACCTGGTGCTGCAGACATCATTCTACACGGGGACCAGTGATGGGAATAACGGCGTTAGAAATAAACGGCGTTACGTTTTTTAGTACCGATTAATCTAACTAATTACTTTTTACATCGTTATAACGCCGTTCCCATTACTTACAATAAAATATTATGCGTTACTTTATTAAAGCTGTTTTCATCTGGCACGCTGCTCGTTCAGCCTTTCTTTACTCTGCTTTAGTGTGGGGCGGGGAGACGCGAGACAACGGCACAGTCAGCCAATCAGAGTAGATTCGGACAACATACGTAGGTAGGCCACGCCTACTGCACTACTGCGCACACTTTCAATCGGAAGACACAGCGATGGCGAGCGGTCAGCCCAGCACTGCGCTTTCACACTGGAAATACAGCCATTACTTTTCATTACTTGAAATAAAAGGCAAAAATGTCTACGTGCAACGCACATTACGTCGAGGAACAAAGCGTTTGTCCTCGTCAGTGGCCAGTAATTAGTAACAATTTTAATAACTACAAAAATATATTACATTTGATAGATGTCTTATCTCACATTGTCCCACAAAAATATTAATATAGTGTAGATAACGTTACTAATTGGTTCTGTTAAGTGTCCATTTCAGTCATTAAACACATTTAACATTCACTTTTATTATGATTACACTAACTGAATTTGGTTTTTTTTGGGAGGGGGGCACAAAATGTAACGGAATAATTACTTTCCCTGGTAATTAGTTACTTTTATGACAAAGTAACTCCGTTACTAACTCAGTTACTTTTTGGGAAAAGTAACTAGTAACTATAACTAATTACTTTTTGAAAGTAACGTGCCCGACACTGACGGGGACACAGATGAAAACCTGGAGGAGTACAACTTTTTATATGTGGCTGGGTTAAAGATCTGGGGATCAGGACACTACAAGGCTACGTTCACACTGCAGGCTGAAGTGACTCAAATCCGATCTTTTCGCCCATATGTGACCTGTATCCGATCTTTTATTGACAATTTGAACGACACAGATCCGATTTTTTCAAATCCGACCCAGGCCGTTTGGATATGTGGTGCTAATTCCGATTCCTATCCGCTCTTTTCATATGCGACTTCAGTCTGAACCGCCAGGTCGCATTCATCCGACTTACACGTCATCAACAAGCCACAAACGTCACTATTCTGTGCTGAAGTAGGCGGCGGGTCTCTCAAAAAAGTTACAACAACATGGCGCATAATCACGGGCGCAGATAGAGGGTGGGACGAGTCATATTTAAATTCACCTCGTTCGGTCCCCCCCACTTATAGGGAGGAAAAAACGTCTATGCTGTCTTTCTTTGCATAAGGCAAACCTCACGGAAAAATCAAAAGACTAATTACCATTCGGTTTATTGAGGTGCACAGCAGTGTATACATAGTTGCAACAACTCACATAAAACAAAACAAAGACTGATATTCGGTTGGTTGAGCTGCGCAGACTGCACAGGTTGCGAGCTCGAGCTTGGTTGCTATGGTTACTAACAACAAGTTTGACAGGCATATCGGGGTTGGGGTTGGTTTGCTGGCAGCTTTGTCCCCCCCAGTTTTTTGTCCCCCCCAGTTCAAAAAACGTATCTGCGCCCCTGCGCATGACATCAGTGCGAGGGACGCTTCGGGCTGTGAAGGTTCTGAATCTTCTCAATGGAAGGACGCAGAGGTTAGGGAGCTGATTTCCATTTGGGGGGATGCAGCTATTCAAGCTAGATTGGATGAGTCATACCGCAACTGGGCGGTTTTACTTCCGTAAACACTGGCCATGCTCACTGCGTGTGACGTCGTCGTATCCTGCAATGCGCATGCGGAACACTTTTAGGTCGCTTTTCGTTCATACTGAGGATCACATACAAGTCGCATATATTTGTTAATGTGAACGACCTCACAAAAAAATCGGATTTCACAAAAAAATCGGAATTGAGCATTAAGCCTTGCAGTGTGAACGTAGCGCAAGATAAATCCTGTATTGCCAGGTAAGTAGGCATTTCTGGGCTTTTTGTACGCATCTTTACAGTGGTTGCTAGGACGCTAAAGTTTTAGTATCGGGTGTAAACAAACCACAGCCGCTCAATTCTCAGTCCTCCCCGCTCTTCTCTTCTCGCAAATGATACTTTTTTAAAAAAATTAAAACGGAGAAAATGCAGTGAGAAGGTACATTCCAACATCTATCTGGGTAACGCTTGGCCACGAATCTGCATAATTGTTGCGAGGAATTTTGTACGGATCATAACCACCAATAAACTCTCATTTCCGCGTCTATCTATCCTTTGCTTCTTTCTGACTTTGATTATCCAAGTAATCCGGTAGTAAAGCTTTTTTTTTTTAGATGTGGTTATGTTTGAACTACAGACATTTGACATCTTCAAGATCACTTGTCTTCGGTCTGGAAACAAAGTTCACTTGTCCCCCAGGACAAGGGTAGAAACGATTGCTAACATCAATGTGACGTCAGTGCAAAGGGTCTATAGCATTAAATTCATTGCAACTAATGCTGTGTTCACACTTATACCGGTACGAAAGTGGTATAACTGTATCGATACAAAGTATCCCGGTACAGTTTAGTGCATCTGTCCACACTAGCGAGAAATGTTTGCGGTTTTCTTTCACGGTAGTTGAAATGCGCGTGCGCGAAATGTTTCCGTGGTTACCGAGTAACTTCCTTCCGAGAATATGGCGGATGAAACAACGTGTGTGCGCTTTTTGTTGTCAATGTACAGTCTGTATTTCTGGTGGTCATTTATTCAGTCGAATCGTATAAAATGCGCGAGGCAGCTGAGAAAGAAACAAAGAAAACAAATCTCTATTTTATTCAGCGAAGACATCGATTGAGGTGTGTGACTTTGCGCATGCGCATTATATTTGTATCGATACAGAACCGCTTCATCTGTCCACACTACAGCGAAGCGCTACAGTACCGATAATGTACTGGTACGAAACCCATACATTTGTGGGTTTCGTACCGATACAGTTATACCACTACAGTACCGGTATAGTTGCTAGTGTGCAGAGGTGTTGCGGTACGAAAGTAGTTTCATATCGGTACAAAATCCCTAGTGTGGACAGGGTATAAAAGGCTCGAGCACAAACCTGTTCCAGCACGACAATATCCCTGTGCACAAAGCAAGGTCCCCGAAAGACACGGTTTGCCAAGGTTAGAACAGAACAATTTGAGTAGTCTGAACAGAGCTCTTCCCTCAACTGTACTGAACACCTCTAGGATTAACTTGAATGTGCACAAGTTCTTCTCTCCCATCATCATCATTGCTCTTGCAGCTGAATGAGCACAAGTCCCCACATCCACACTCCAAAATCCAAAAATTCAACCTTCCCGTAAGAATGGAGTTTATCATCAGCGCGAAGTAGGGACCAACCACACTGCAACTTCGCCGTAACAAACTCCCTGAGGGATGTCCAAATAGTTTGTTACACCGAAAAGCTTGTAATACTGAAATGGACCCATCAAACACTCACTTTTACATAAAACAAGACCAACTGTGTTTGTTTGTACTTCATCCACTTCCGGTACATATTTCTAAAGTAAAGGAAAGAAGTCATTCTTGTCAATGTCATAAAAATAATGTGAATATTGTAAACTTTTAGTTCGTAAAAGTACACGTGGCAGCGAGGGTGCGGTCAAGTGTCGGCATGCACGCGCGTGTGTACGTGACACCTAAAGTCACTGAAAAGTCAGCGTAAAGCTAACAATAAAACACACAATGACCTGTCACGCCTGTCTCCTAGTTCCAGCATACAAGCTGTTGCAGTATGATACTAGTGTCCCATCAGTTTTACTTGCCGAAGAAACTTGTAACCCTGGACTGCTTTCATTTTCGGCACATTCTCGTCATGAATTTCTCCACCCGAGTCATGAGTTCACTGATGCCCCTTTTCCACCAAAGCAGTTCCAGGGCTGGTTCGGGGCCAGTGCTTAGTTTGGAACCGGGTTTTCTGTTTCCACTGACAAAGAACTGGCTCTGGGGCCAGAAAAACCGGTTCCAGGCTAGCACCAACTCTCTGCTGGGCCAGAGGAAAGAACCGCTTACGTCAGCGGGGGGGCGGAGTTGTTAAGACCAACAACAATAACAAGACCGCGAAAGATCGCCATTTTTAAGCGACGAGAAGCAGCAGCTGTGTAAACGCGAAGTCATCCATTATTATTATTATTATTATTATTGTTGTTGCTGCTGCTGTAGCCTGGCTAACACGACTTCAAAGCTCTGCGAGCATTTGGTCTGGCCAAGCTATTAAGCCAAACCGTTTCCCAGAGCCCGTGGTTGACCCGCCTCCCTGAAATGCCTCAGTTTGCTACTGGTCGAAGCCAGAAAAGGCTGTGACGAAGCTTAAACCAATCACATCACTCTTTCCTCTGACGTATGCAACGCGACGGGGCTAACTGGTAGATTAAACTCTTACCAAAGCCGGTCGGGAGCAAGGCGAAAACGTCCTTCCTTTCAATAAATACCTCCAGGCCTGCTCTTTGCTCCGTTTTCAATGAGAACTTCCCGTTGAATGCTTTCAATACAGCATCTACCGCTGTGTCAAAGGCTTGCCGCTGCTCCATGTTCGTAATGTTTCTAGTGAATGAAGCGCTTCCGGCATAGATTCTGTAAACAATCTATGGCTTCCGGTCGCAGTTCTACTACGTCACTGCCTTGAACACGCCTCTACCCAGGGCCGTTGGAGATGCTCAAAGTTGATTGGTTCCCGATTTTTCGGGAGCTTGGAAATGCTGTAGATAGCCTGCCTGGCCAGACTAAGCTCGGAACAGGCCCTCATGTTGCGTCATGCTTAGGATGGGCGGGCCCAGGCTACTGCTGCTGCTTCTTCCGTGTTGTTTTTGCTTCGATATTCGCGCCAAGGTTTATACAAACGTAGCGACGTAACTGACGTATACAACGACGTAATGATGTGGCGGCTTCCCTTAGCACCGTGAGCTATGGAAAAGCAAACTGGTTCTCAGTTGGCCCGCAAGTTGAAAGAGTTGTGAACCAGCACCAGCACTGGCCCCAAACCAGCCCTGGAACTGATTTGGTGGAAAAGGGGTATGAGTGAGTTAAAGGATCACGAACGGAGGCGATGATTACTTCGTCTGTTATGGAAATGATGGCAGTTGCCGGTGTATCATTGTCAATGTCCACCCATTGACTCGCTGTGTTTTCTAAATCTTCACCATTCAGTTCATTCATGTGTTGCAAAACATCGATGATATCAGCAGTCATTTCATCCTTTTATCGATCTTTTGCTCACCATTCTTGATAACTGTTAGTGATAGCCAGGCTAGCTAAGCCTTTGTTTTATGGCGTTAACACGTATTCTTAACTTGACTGCAGACTTGATGACTTCTTGTTTGTGTCTGGTGGGAAGAGGAGCACATGGCTTAGTGATGGTTTTTGAAGACTCCGACTCACTGTCATTAAAGGCGGGGGACACAAACTTGGTTCGTTATATGCGAAAGTTCGTAGTAAATCATTTCGTGAAAGTGCGGTTGTAGCGTATATATAGTATTAACACCCCGGTTTTGGACCAGGACGTTCAACAAGCACATACAGGTGTGACGGTCAGGTGTCTCCTTATTTTTGGCCATATAGTGTAACAAGGAATTTTCCAATCATTCCGTAGGTGCTAAAGAAGGCAACTGGACTTGCTTGAAATCCTTGAAGACGTTTCACCCCTCATCCAAAAGGGTTCTTCAGTTCTGTCTGACTAGTGCGGAGTTCCAGGTATTTATCCTCTAGTGGACCAAAAGCAACCCTAAGGAGAGTTGGTGAGGTCACATGGGTTGTTGACCCTCTCAGGTCACATCCTGTAGGTGTAGGTCACTGGAGGCCAGGTGTGAATGGTGTGAGCAGCCTAGAGGGTCGTTAGGGTGATCTGTGGGTCGTTGGCTCTCTCTGCCATCATGTGAGTCACTGAAGTCAGCTAAGTTTTGGTGTGGATGTGTATTCAGTTTTCTGAGAAGTGTGCCAAGGACTGCATTGTACAGTAGGTGGCGGATAAGTGGTGTCTCAGACCACCTCGTCTGTTCAGCGATGGTCATTCCAGGTTGACGAAGATGGTTCTTTTACTCCTCTTTCAACCTACAGGACGGCTGAGAGGGTCAACGACCCATGTGACTGCAACAACTCTACTTAGGGTTGCTTTTGGTCCAAAAAAAAAAAGTCAAAGTCCCTTCCACACCAGGACCTGGTTTTCCCAGGCAGTACTAACCAGCTCTTTGAGGCGCATGGGTGCGGCGCCGATCTCGGTTTCTATAGCCCTCGGCCTCTCGCCTATACAGCTAGGGCTACAGTGGGGGAGCTAGTCTTCTGGTAACTGCGAGAGTTTGACTTCCCTACTCACATCTGTATTGCAGCGTGCCTTGCCAGGTGGCAGGAGGTACCATTTTTTGTTATGACCTGATCGCAAGTAGAACTCGCGATCTCCCGGTCGAGAGGCGGACACGCTAACCACTAGGCCAGCTCATGGTCTAAAACACACAAACCAAAAAAGTATTTTTCTTATCAGTGTCAAAATAACATTGGCTACCGCCTGGGTAAGAACATCTGAATTAAAAGGGTCTTAAACTGATGTCATTTTGCTGACTGTACGATGATTCACGGTATAAAAGCATGACAAGCCATTTGGTCTTAAAGTGGGAGGCGGATGTCAAAGAATGGGATTTGTATACAACAGAACAAAACATTGGTTTCTCCATGATTGGCCGAGGATATACTTTATTTCAGGTTAGAACGTAACATAATACTCGGGATGGCACAAAAAAAAGATACAAGGGCATGGTAGAAACTGTAACCGTATTTGCTTACAAAGTGCTCGTTAGGGTCTGTGAAGGTTCTCAGTCATCCAAGTCATCGTAAACCGTACAGTAGGTGCTAACACGTACAGGATGACTGACCGGGTCAGCAACCCATGTGACCTCAACGACTGTTCTCAGGGTTGCTTTTGGTCCACTAGAGAACAAATACTTGGAACTCTGCACTAGTCAGACAGAACTGAAGAAGCCTTTGGGATGAGCGGGGAAATGTCTTCAAGGAGTTCAAGCAAGTCCAGTTGCCATCTTTAGCACCTACGGTTTACAATGACCTGGATGACCGAGAACCTTCACGGACCTATTTCCAATCATTCATTGCATGATAAAGTCTCCGTCAGTAGTGTGGTTTTAAAAATACATGAATGTTTAGCATTGTGTTGAAGCCACACTAGTTTCCCTTAATGATGCAGTATATCTCAGGTTTGATTCACAATAAAGAGAAGAAAGTTTTTGGTTTTTGTTGTTTTTTTTTTTTTACACACCCTGGACCTTATTTCCTGTATTCGTTATATAGTTCACAGGCAGACAGGAGACTTCAGATGTTCATCTGCAGGAGAGACACGGCACAGCAGTATTCCGTGATAACGGAGAACCTGCTCTATTTTGGACGCCCGGCCTGATTCTCAAATCCATTTCCAGCACAGCCACCTTCTGGGTAAAGAGACATTTTTTTTGATTGATAGATAGATAGATAGATAGATAGATAGATAGATAGATAGATAGATAGATAGATAGATAGACAGACAGACAGACAGACAGACAGACAGATAGGAAGGAAGGAGGCTCGAGCAAACTGGAAAACGCTACAATTTTCATCTACGAAAGAAAGAAAGATAGATAGATGGCTCGAGCAAACTGGAGAAAGCTACAATTTTCATCTACGAAAGAAAGAAAGAAGGCTTGAGCAAACTGGAGAAAGCTACAATTTTCATCTCCAGAAGCAAGCAAGAAAGAAAGAAAGATGGATGGCTTGAGCAAACTGGAGAACACTACAATTTTTATCTCAGAAAGAAAGAAAGAAAGAAAGAAAGAAAGAAAGAAAGAAAGAAAGAAAGAAAGAAAAGAAAGAAAGATGGCTTGAGCAAACTGGAGAACGCTACAATTTTCATCTCCAGAAGCAAGCAAGAAAGAAAAAGAAAGAAAGACGGATGGCTTGAGCAAACTGGAGAACGCTACAATTTTCATCTCTGAAAGAAAGAAAGAAAGAAAGAATTATAAATAGATGGCTTGAGCAAACTGGAGAAAGCTACAATTTTCATCTCCAGAAGCAAGCAAGAAAGAAAGAAAGATGGATGGCTTGAGCAAACTGGAGAACACTACAATTTTTATCTCAGAAAGAAAGAAAGAAAGAAAGAAAGAAAGAAAGAAAGAAAGAAAGAAAGAAAGAAAAGAAAGAAAGATGGCTTGAGCAAACTGGAGAACGCTACAATTTTCATCTCCAGAAGCAAGCAAGAAAGAAAAAGAAAGAAAGACGGATGGCTTGAGCAAACTGGAGAACGCTACAATTTTCATCTCTGAAAGAAAGAAAGAAAGAAAGAAAGAAAGAAAGAAAGAAAGAAAGAAAGAAAGAAAGAAAGATGGCTTGAGCAAACTGGAGAACGCTACAATTTTCATCTCCACAGGCACCTTCTGGGTAAAGACACATTTCAGCTCAATTTACTCTGAGCCACATTTAAATGTTTTCAACAAGCAGGTCCATGTGCTGCTCAGAAACGGGGAAAAAAAAAAAAGAAAAGAAAAGGTATTTCATTCTTGCTAAGCCAGGCTGATGCAAGTGATGTCTGGTCTGGGATTAAAGCCCCTTTTCATCATCCGGTAAAGAGGGACAGTGTGTGCCGAGGACCCAGAACTCACTCAGGCGAAACACATACAAAGATCAGAACAAAGCAGAGTTGAGAAAGCCAGGGAAGTCAACGAGATGAGGAATATTTTCTGTTTTCCGCAACTGAAAAAGACTGCAAAGACACTGCATGCTTGATATTCAAGCTCCGTTCCCTAATTCTTGCACATGGAAGATCATCCAGGAATGACCAGAAAAACAAACAGTAAATAGTAAAACAGAAAGCATCATTTCTACACCCATCAGATCTATCTGGCACATAAATTTACATCAGACTTTTTATCGTGATGTGGAATGTCCACAAGTCAGTTTCTAGCATTACTGATGTTAGGTTTTTCTCCTCTCTACTGAAGCGAGTAATACGTGAAAAAGCAGCTTGCTGTGTGAAAAGAAACCGCAAAATGCAAAAGTGTTTCTCCTGAACACTTTCCTGGGGCAGAAAATTAAAGGAACGACTTTACGTCAGATGCAAGAGTGCTGACACAAGAAACTCTTTCCATGAATATTAAAGAAAAACTCCAGGACTTTTTAACCTCGGCCCTATTTTTCCATCTGTTCGGGTCCATACGGTATATCTACTCCAGACAAAATGATTGAAATCGATCCAGTATTGAGTTAGAGCACCATAATTAGGAGCATCAGACGCTTGCTGGCCGTGCTGTGAAAATTGTGCATGCAGACGCTCATCTAAGTTTCCAAATCTGTCAGTGCTGAAGTCTTGAATATTTTCTATCACGAATACTATCATTAAAAAGCTTTCCAAAGAACTGTATCTGGTTAAGATCTGCTCAGTACTTTGGGAGTAACGGCAGGTTGAAGTCGGTACGACAGAGTTCACTCTTTGCTCGCGGGACGTTGGGAAACTGCCAGTTCTTTTCTTTTTGAGTCACGGGAAAGCGCTCAGGCTCTCTCTCTCTCCTGATCAGTTTCTGACTGGATTACTCGTGAATATCAATCAGATAACTTTCATAGGGATGTTCTCTCGTTCTCAGTTTCTGATGAAGTATTCAGCAAAATTTTCCGTCTGCTAGTTTTGATGTTATGATTCACTTATGACTCTGAAGTGAGTTTTCAGAGCTTTACCTACTTCTTTTTTTCAAATCAAACTGATTCATGTAAACAAATAACTATTCTAGAACATCACTGTAGGTGTTTTGATGAAAAATACTGAGATCTTAGTGGTCGGAATGAGATTTTTAAAACCCGGAAGTCAGAAACGTGACTGCCAATTTCAGTTCAGTTAACGTGAATTGTTTAGTGCAGGGCTTTTCAAAGTGTGGGGCGCGCCTCCCCTAGGGGGCGCCAGAGTTCTTCGGGGGGCGCAACGTGAGGAAAAATAAACCAGAATAAGTTACTACTGCGGACATTTAGCGAACTTCAGCTAGCCTTTGCCAGAGACAAAATGGATCGATTTTTAGTACCTAAAGCTACAGTGAGTGAGGAGACAGAGTCTGGGCCAAGCAAAAAAAACAGAGCCTCCAGGATTTCGCGATGTTGTGATTTGCAAATTCAACCAATCCCTGCGAATTCAGGGCGGTGTTGCAATTATATCCAATCACCGCAACTTTCCCGCAAATTTGACCAATCGTTGGCGTTGTCTTGAGGTGACGTCAACAAACTACCTTCCGCCTTACTTCCGTGTATACGTTCAAGAGAAGCAGCATGCATGCAGTGTTGCCAGATTGGGCTGTTTCAAGTGCATTTTGGCGGGTTTTGAACTGGATTTCCAAAGAAATAAAAGGACATTATATGCAAGGTGCGGCCTTTTTCTTTGGAAATTGAGTTGCACATTTGGTCAGCACCCTTACATTAGAAATTATTTAAGAGTGAAGCCTGCTCCAAGTAGAAAAAAAAAAGGGTTTTGAACTGGAAAACATCAGCAGTATCTGGCAACACTGCATGTGCGAGTCAGTGTTTATGTAGGCTTAAATTCTGTTACTGAAAGTGTGTTATGTTTACAGTGAAGGACTGTGCGCACTTTACATTTTTTTTTTACTTAATACAAGAAATTAATGGATGCCAACATTTTTGCCAAAATGGTATTTTATTTTCCATTGTTTAGGCAGCTTCAGCATCATACTGTGAGATTCTGTTCAAATTGTTTTTTTTTCTTCTATGAAGCCTGAGCCATTTATTTTATTAGTTTATAATTATTGTTTTAGTCTTTAGGAGAGACTGCCTGCACACAGTACTAGTATTAATAGTTTTTTTTTCTTACATGAAAGCTGAGGCATTTATATTATATTTTAAGGTAACTTCATGTTGTGCTGTGAGGTTCTCTGCACTTTAACTTTTGAACCAACAGGTGCATTTGGATAAGTAAAGCCTATTTTTCTGCATTTTTGTAGTCCTGGTAATCTTTTATATTGGTAAAGTTGTTTATAGGACCATTTCTCAGTGTCTTTGTTTTTTTAATCAATAGTTTTTCAGTAATAACTTAATATTTAACATATCACTCAATTTTAATCACAAAAAGAGAAAATCGCAACAATTTCTCACAACTTTCACTTCCTCCCGCAATGTAATTGCAACAAAAACCTAAAAAACACCGCAACTTTTTGGAAAACCCCCCGCAACATCAGACATTTTAGCCCGCAACAATCACAAAAAAGGCCCGCGGAATCCTGGGGGGGACTGAAAAAAGAAGGAAGTATGACCACGATTATTTAAAGTTTGGATTTTCATGGACTGGATTTGAAGATGCTCCACTGCCACAGTGTGTTGTCTGCCAAGAGGTGCTAGCTAATGATGCTATGAGATGTTTAAACTGTGTAAAACAAGATGTTTTAAAAAAAAGCACAGATGTTTAAAATGTGTAAAAGAAAAAAATAAAAATGTGTACAACAACCATTTTTTAAAAATACGAATGGAACATTAAGTATAGCAACAACAAAAATTGTAAGGGGGGGGGGTGCGGCACTGTTGTTTATTTGCTCTCTGAGGGGGGGGGGGGGGGGGGGGGGGGCTGACTCTCCCACACTTTGAAAACCCCTGGTTTATTGGATGTGGCTCGTGCAGGTTTTTTTTGAGGTTCGCCTTGAAAGCTGTGAATATTAACTGAAAATCATTTATATTCTTTTATGTAAACACTAGTAGGCCCTACTTTTGCGAAATACAAAGGCCTACAGAGCACAAAGAGGAGATTAGAAATACTTTTATTACGTTTTTATTTTGATAGAGAATGTAGACGTGAATGACATTCAGTGCTTATTTTATAATCATCATTGATTTCTCCTTCTTTGGTGTGTAGAAATGAGAGTTAAGATCAGCTTTATATTGCACAAATAAAGCCATTTGGTGAAACTTGGAAGGAGAGAGTGTACCGATTTAACGTTTTACGTAATTAGCATAATTAATACTAGTTTTTACTAATTTTTCAAACTTTGTATTCAGTATACAACCATCTATGTGCCTGACAATTTTCACGTATCTTGTAAAATAGAAACGTTATTAAGGGAAAAAAAACATTTGATCTCATTCGTTACTGAGGCCCATTTTGGACCATGTGATCCTCAGACATAAAACAATAAACGTTGCGCCATTTTCTACAGTTTCTTTACGGTTACTGAGATCGACCGATACAGCTGTATCTCTGCATGGATTCTTTCCATGTTGTCAGACAATTCTAATAATATTATAATTATATTGTACAGTCATTTTGCGGTTGCTGGTTATAGTGTTCTAACTCGATACTGGTCCGATTTCAATCGTTGAATTTGTCCGTAGTAAATATTCAGACCCAAAGAGATTTTTTTTAAAAAAAATACAGCCCAAGGTTTAAAAAAAAAAAAAAATCCTGGCGTTTACCCTTTAAATAAATATCTCTAAGCTTCACCATATAAAATCCCTGTGCGTAGCTATTACTACAGAATCATTACTGCACTAGAACGAGCACATTAGTATATATTGTGCTTCGTCTTGCAGCCAAACTACACTCAGAGGCAAGCTGTTACAGAAAATTAATCAATACGTTCTGAACAAACAGATTCAAGAATTCCACAGCACTGTGGTCGAAACTCCCAAGGCCCATTGGTGGATCCAGATTTGCACGCCTCACTCTCCGAACTGCATACATTTTCTATTACTTTTACTGCCGTTACTGAATAATTCACACTCGGTGCTAAATATCATATGTTCAATTATTAAAGATCAGATCAATAATTAAAATAATAAGCCAGGTCAGGGCTTTGAAGGGTTAAGCACGTTTAATATTAAAAATCTATTTCAGTTATGGTGAGTTGCAGGCAAAATTAGGAGCCAAACTGTACTAATAAAAAATATGAAAAACTGAATCTCACAGAAGCTTTTTTTTTTAACCTAATACCTATTTAAAACTGTACTGCAATCACGTATGAAAGCATCTGTAGCATCTTAAAACATTCCCCAAAGCTGTCCTTGAATGCGTCGTACGATGGAAGTGGCAAGAATCACATTTTAATCATGGGTCTGGATATCAGCTATTCAGCTAATGTTGTGCAAACCGACTTAACGAGTTTATTTTTTCCCTCGCACATCAAAATAACCATGTCTGATCGCCTCCGTCACACTGGCCCTTCATGCTTAATCTCTTATTTCGGAATGAACTTCTTGAAAATTTGTCAGTGTCATTAATTTGCCAATGGTAGCCGCGGAGAGTGGTCCCAAATGCAATATTCTCAGGATCAGATTCTCTCCCATGCTGTTTGAACTCCATGAGAGTGAGAAAGAATTTCTCACGGATGAAAAGGTGGGAAAATGAGACACTGGCCAAATAAAAGCAAAGAAAAATGATTCTGACTGCAGCAGGAAAACGGGAAATATAGTAATGGAATCGAGTGACCAAACTAAATATCCGTTGTTCATACATTCTGCCTAAATTACAGTCTCCTTTCCAAGGAAGGTGCAGACGGCTCGAAGCAAACGTACGTACTGGAGAAAGCTACAGTTTTCACTGCTAGAAAGAAAGACAGAGAGGCAGATAGATATATGGCTCGAGCAAACTGGAGAAAGCTACAATTTTCATCTCCAGAAGCCAGAAAGAAAGATAGATTAAGAGATGGCTCGAGCAAACTGGAAAAATCTACAATTTGGATTGAAGAAAGAAAGAAGGCTCGAGCAACTGGAGAACGCTACAATTTTCATCTCCAAAAGAAAGAAAGAAAGATGGCTCGTGCAAACTGGAGAAAGCTACAATGTTAATCTCCAGAAACAAGAAAGAAAGAAAGAAAGAAAGAAAGAAAGAAAGAAAGAATAGATGGCTTGAGTAAACTGAGAAAGCTACAATTTTGATCTCCAGAAGCCAGAAAGAAAGAAAGAAAGAAAGAAAGAAAGAAAGAAAGAAAGAAAGAAAAGAAAGAAAGAAAGAAAGAAAGAAAGAAAGAAGACTCGAGCAACTGGAGAACACTACAATTTTCATCTCCAAAAGAAAGAAAGAAAGATGGCTCATGCAAACTGGAGAAAGCTACAATGTTAATCTCCAGAAACAAGAAAGAAAGAAAGAAAGAAAGAAAGAAAGAAAGAAAGAAAGAAAGAAAGAAAGAAAGAAAGCTCGAGCAAACTGGAGAAACTCAACAATTTTCATCTATGAAAGAAAGAAAGAAATAATAGATGGCTTGAGCAAACTGGAGAACGCTACAATTTTGATCCTCCAGAAGCCAGAAAGAAAGAAAGAAAGAAAGAAAGAAAGAAAGAAAGAAAGAAAGAAAGAAAGAATAGATGGCTTGAGCAAACTGGAGAAAGCTACAATTTTGATCTCCAGAAGCCAGAAAGAAAGAAAGAAGAAAGAAAGAAAGAAAGAAGGCTCGAGCAAACTGGAGAACGCTACAATTTTCATCTAAGAAAGAAAGAAAGAAAGAAAGAAAGAAAGAAAGAATAGATGGCTTGAGTAAACTGGAGAAAGCTACAATTTTGATCTCCAGAAGGCAGAAAGAAAGAAAGAAAGAAAGAAAGAAAGAAAGAAAGAAAGAAAGAAAGAAAGAAAGAAAGAAAGAAAGAAAAGATAGAAGGCTCGAGCAACTGGAGAACACTACAATTTTCATCTCCAAAGAAAGAAAGAAAGATGGCTCATGCAAACTGGAGAAAGCTACAATGTTAATCTCCAGAAAGAAAGAAAGAAAGAAAGAAAGAAAGAAAGCTCGAGCAAAACTGGAGAACTCTACAATTTTCATCTATGAAAGAAAAAGAAAGAAAGAAAGAAAGAAAGAAAGAAAAGAAAGAAAGAAAGAAAGAAAGAAAGCTCGAGCAAACTGGAGAACTCTACAATTTTCATCTATGAAAGAAAGAAAGAAATAATAGATGGCTTGAGCAAACTGGAGAACGCTACAATTTTGATCTCCAGAAGCCAGAAAGAAAGAAAGAAAGAAAGAAAGAAAGAAAGAAAGAAAGAAAGAAAGAAAGAAAGAAAGAAAGAAAGAAAGAATAGATGGCTTGAGCAAACTGGAGAAAGCTACAATTTTGATCTCCAGAAGCCAGAAAGAGAGAAAGAAAGAAAGAAAGAAAGAAAGAAAGAAAGAAAGAAAGAAAGAAAGAAAGAAAGAAAGAAAGAAAGAAAGAAAGAAAAGATAGATGTCTCGAGCAAACTGGAGAACGCTACAGTTTTCATTTCCAGAAGCCAGAAAGAAAGAAAGAAAGAAAGAAAGAAAGAAAGAAAGAAAGAAAGATGGCTCGAGCAAACTGGAGAACGCTACAATTTTCATCTCTGAAAGAAAGAAAGAAAGAAAGAAAGAAAGAAAGAAAGAAAGAAAGAATTATAAAAATAGATGGCTTGAGCAAACTGGAGAACGCTACAATTTTCATTTCCAGAAGCCAGAAAGAAAGAAAGAAAGAAAGAAAGAAAGAAAGAAAGAAAGAAAGAAGGCTCGAGCAAACTGGAGAACGCTACAATTTTCATCTATGAAGAAAGAAAGAAAGAAAGAAAGAAAGAAAGAAAGAAAGAAAGAAAGAAAGAAAGAAAAATGGCTTGAGCAAACTGGAGAAAGCTACAATTTTGATCTCCAGAAGAAAGAAAGAAAGAAAGAAAGAAAGAAAGAAAGAAAGAAAGAAAGAAGAAAGAAAGAAAGAAAAGATAGATGTCTCAAGCAAACTGGAGAACGCTACAATTTTCATCTCTGAAAGAAAGAAAGAAAGAAAGAAAGAAAGAAAGAAAGAAAGAAAGAAAGAAAGAAGAAAGAAAGAAAGAAAGAAAGAAGGCTCGAGCAAACTGGAGAACGCTACAATTTTCATCTCCAGAAGCAAGCAAGCAAGAAAGAAAGAAAGAAGAAGAAAGAAAGAAAGAAGGCTCGAGCAACTGGAGAACACTACAATTTTCATCTCCAAAAGAAAGAAAGAAAGATGACTCATGCAAACTGGAGAAAGCTACAATGTTAATCTCCAGAAACAAGAAAGAAAGAAGAAAGAAAGAAAGAAAGAAAGAAAGAAAGAAAGAAAGAATAGATGGCTTGAGCAAACTGGAGAAAGCTACAATTTTGATCTCCAGAAGCCAGAAAGAGAGAAAGAAAGAAAGAAAGAAAGAAAGAAAGAAAGAAAGAAAGAAGAAAGAAAGAAAGAAAGAAAGAAAGAAAAGATAGATGTCTCGAGCAAACTGGAGAACGCTACAGTTTTCATTTCCAGAAGCCAGAAAGAAAGAAAGAAAGAAAGAAAGAAAGAAAGATGGCTCGAGCAAACTGGAGAACGCTACAATTTTCATCTCTGAAAGAAAGAAAGAAAGAAAGAAAGAAGAAAGAAAGAAAGAAAGAAAGAAAGAAAGAAAGAATTATAAAAATAGATGGCTTGAGCAAAACTGGAGAACGCTACAATTTTCATTTCCAGAAGCCAGAAAGAAAGAAAGAAAGAAGGCTCGAGCAAACTGGAGACGCTACAATTTTCATCTATGAAAGAAAGAAAGAAAGAAAGAAAGAAAG